>NC_133122.1:94038087-94261896 GCF_033568475.1 Henckelia pumila
TCCCGGGCGGCCCGCGGAAAAATTAATTTTTAATTTTTAAATTAAAATTTTAATATGTTAAAATTCTATTTTTGGTCCGATCAAAAATTGTTTATGATTGGTCCACGAGGCGTCGGATCGAATTGTTCGAGTCCGAAAATTTTAAAATTGATTTTTGGATAAATTTGAATTTTTGGAAAATTTATAAATTTTATCCGTTAAATCAGATTTTATGAAATTAATTATTTTTGGTACAATTGATGATAAGATATGATCTTATGGATATATTGAGTAAAATATGATTTTATGTATAAAATTGGATTTTATAGATAAAATATGATTTTATTTGATAAAAAGATAAAATATGATTTTGTATGTAAAATAAGATTTTATATATGGAATATAATTTTATCCTTTTAAATTTAAATTGCCATTGCATGTTATCCAATAAATTAATTTTGAATTAAATATTATTGGATAAGGATGATCGATTGTCATGACCAATTTTGTAGGTGTATGTTAGGAATTTACATTTGTTTTTATTGTTGTTGGATTTATTAATGGGCCTGGTTTATGGCCCAATATGAATTGTCATATGTAATAAAAGTGGGCTTGGTTTATGGCCCGTTCCCACCCCTTAAAAATGTATCCCCTACTTGTCATTGTTATTTATTGTAAATACATTAGATTTAGTGGGAGATGAAGATTTGAAGACGGAGGTGGGTCCAGCAGACAATAAAGACAGAAGAAATGTAAATTGGAAGCACAATGTAATAGGATTGCATTGCATACCTGCATATTACCTAGGATTGGACTAAGACTCGTGATTGGCAACCACGGGTCGATTAGAAATGGTCCAGCAGACAATATCGATCATCCTATATAATATATTATATTATTGTTGTATGCATGTTTTAGACAAAATTGTGTGAATCCGGCAAGCATACAAAATTTTAAAATGATGAGACAAATTTTCAAAATTAAAATCCCTCATTTTAAATATGATTTAAAATTGATATCAAGATAAATAAAGGAAATTTAAAATTGTTTAAATGTTCCTACCTTTCATCAACGATCAATGTATGAGATGCTACCCGCGGATACGGTCCGGCTCATATTATTGGGGGGGCCCGTTCGTCGGAAAGCTGTACATTGGATCGACACATGTTGTAAGTTGGGTGGAACTCCCATGGGATCGGCTCATATTATTGGGGGATCCACATGGCGACCGTCCATCACAACTTAATATTGATGGGTCATCTTGACATGTCACAATAAACGACGTCATATTATTGGGCCCTTATTGGACATGAGGTAAAAACGTGGAGGTTTCTTTGGAAGCAATTGGGCTCTACCTTTTGAAAATTATGGTTGGCTGATATTATTCGGGACCATAGTTTGTCAATTGGACTCCATGTTCTCACTAAGGAAAACAGTTTCCCGTTTTCACTAGAGGGTAGTGAAATCGTTAAAATAGTGGGAGTGAGATTCATAAAATAAATTTCGCCTATTTTATGTCTTAGTAAATTGATTAAACAATCACTGATATTTGTCTATTTCTTTTCAGTATTTCATAAAGATGAATTCGCGTAATCCACTTTTCTCGATCCTCGAACAAAATAAATTGACTGGCGCAAACTATACGGAATGGTTCCGTAAGTTGAAGATTGTCTTGACTTCGGAGAAGATGCTCTACGTGTTAGAAAAATCTCCTCCGAAGGAAGCACCAGCTGACATAAGTCCGGAAGAGTTAGCCAAACTTGATACATGGTGGGACCATGATATCAAGGCCAAATGCTATATGCAAGCCTCGATGTCTGATGAACTCCAGAGGCGATTTGAGGACACCGTGAATGCTGCTGACATTCACGTACAACTCAAGGAACTTTTTGGGGCTCAATCGAGAGCTGAAAGGTTCGCTACTGTAAAGGAGTTAATGACGTGTCGCATGTGTGAAGGGACTTCGGTCCGTGATCATGGGGTACGAGTGATTTGGCTCATACAGAAGTTGGTAACACTTGATTTGGTGTTGGAGCATCAACTCAACGTGGACTTACTACTTCTATCTCTTCCTTTTTCGTTTGACGGATTTGTGGTGAATTTCAATATGAACAAGATAGAGGCCTCCCTTGAAGAGATGGTCAATATGCTTGTAACATATGAATCCACTTTAAATAAGGATAAACCGGCTTTCTTGGTGGGCTCCTCTTCTTCTGCTAAGAAGGGGCCAAGTACAAAGGGTAAGAAACGTTCTGCCCCACCCAAGAAAATCGAACCCGAGAAGAAGTACAAGACAAAGGCTTCAAACATGGAAAAGTCCAAGGATGTTTGCCATTACTGCAAGAAGCCCGGTCATTGGAAGCGTAACTGCAAGGAATATCTAGAGCAGTTGCGAACTGCGAAGGGTATGTTCTATATTGAAATAAATGTTTCACTTAATACTACTTCTTGGATATTGGATACCGGATGTGGATCTCACATTTGCAATGATTTGCAGGTGATGACAAGAAGTCGCAGGCTTAGAATGGGTGAGACCCAGCTGAGGCTCGGAAATGGTTCCAGAGTTGAAGCTAAAGCTGTGGGAGATGTTTATTTAAATTTGCAGAACGGTTTTAAGTTACTTTTGAGAGATGTTTTATTTGTTCCAGATTTGATTAAAAACATTATTTCTGTTTCTATGCTTGATAGAGATGGTTATTCTTGAAATTTTGTGAATGGGATTTGCAATATTTACAAGAATGAATGTTTGATTGGAAATGGACAACTTGAAAACGATCTATATAACTTAAAATTAAAAGACGTTCCAATAAATTATGTTGATAAACCGGCAACAACAAACAAAAGGAAAATCGATAGTCAAAACCCGGCAAACCTTTGGCACGCTAGGCTAGGTCATATTTCCTCAAGGAGGATGAACAAGCTAGTGGGAGAGGGCATGTTTGATATGTCTGATATTAACTCTCTACCTACTTGTGAATCCTGCCTGAAAGGAAAAATGACTAAATCTCCTTTTAAGGGGAAACCTGAGCGTAGTCAAAATCTGTTGGATTTGATCCATACAGACGTTTGTGGTCCATTTAGAATTGGTACTCAATATGGCCACACCTACTTCATTACCTTTACTGATGATTATTCTAGGTATGGGTATTTATATTTAATAAAATATAAGTCTGAAGCATTTGAAAAGTTCAAAGAATACAAGGCTGAAGTAGAAAACAAGCTGGGTAAAAGTATTAAAGCACTTTGATCGGATCGAGGTGGAGAATACTTGAGCACCGAGTTTTTAGACTATCTGAAAGAGAATGGGATTCTCTCTCAGTGGACTCCTCCTATGACACCTCAGCTGAATGGTGTATCGGAGCGTCGTAATCGAACTTTGTTGGACATGATTCGATCCATGATGAGCTTCACTGAGCTTCCACCTTCGTTTTGGGGCTATGCGCTGGAAACGGCGGTATTGTTGTTGAACAACGTCCACACTAAAGCAGTGGACAAAACACCATAAGAGTTATGGAATGGCAAAGCTCCTAAGTATTCGTACTTGAGGATTTGGGGATGTCCTGCTTACGTGAAGCAGACAGTGGGAGATAAGTTGGATAGTCGATCCACCTTATGTTATTTTGTAGGGTATCCGAAGAATTCAATCGGATATTATTTCTATCATCCTGCTGAAACAAAGGTGTTTGTTTCAAGGAATGCCACCTTCTTGGAGAAGGAGTTCTTATTGGATAAGAAAGGCGAGATGATGGAACTCAAAGAAATTCGAGAAGAACCCGAAATACAAAATAACGATCCTACACCTCAGGAACCATTGATAGACACGCCTATACTTAGAAGATCCGAGAGGACTTCTAGACCTCCTATTCGATATGGTCTTCTTCTTGAAGGGGATCAAGATGAACCCGATGTTGGATGTGATCCAAGAAACTTCAAAGAAGAAATTTCTGATGCGGATTCAAATTTATGGCTTGAAGCTATGCAGTTGGAAATAGATTTGATGCATACAAACCAAGTTTGGTCTTTAGTAGATCCTCCCGATGGAATTGTTCCAATAGGGTGTAAATTGATCTACAAGAGAAAGCTTGGGCCTGATGGTAAGGTATTGACCTACAAGGCGCGATTGGTGGCAAAAGGTTATACTCAAAGACAAGGAGTTGACTATGATGAAACCTTTTCACCAGTTGCAATGTTCAAGTCCATAAGAATCCTTATTGCCATAGCTGCTTGGTATTACTATGAGATATGGCAAATGGATGTGAAGACTGCTTTTCTTAATGGAGACATTAAGAAAGAAATCTATATGACGCAGCCTGAGGGATACACATCCATGGGAAGCGAGCATAAGGTATGCAAGCTTCAGAGATCAATCTATGTTCTAAAACAAGCATCAAGAAGTTGGAACCAGAAATTTGATGAAACAATAAAGGATTTTGGTTTCATCAAGAACCCGGAGGAACCGTGCGTGTACAAGAAAGTAGTTAAGGATGCTGTGACATTCTTAATACTTTATGTTGATGACATCCTACTCATTGGGAATGACGTAGGGATGTTGCAGTCAACAAAGATATGGTTATCAGGTAGATTCTCGATGAAGGATTTGGGTGAGGCATCCTATATTCTAGGGATACAGATCTATAGAGATAGATCTAAGAGAATGATAGGACTCACTCAATCAACCTACATCGACACCATATTGAAACGGTTTTCAATGGATGGGTCCAAGAGAGGACATCTACCCATGTGTCATGGAGTTTCTCTATCCAAGTCTATGTGTCCCAAGACTGATGAAGAGATAGAGAAAATGACACATGTACCATATGCGTCAGCCATAGGTAGTATCATGTATGGGATGATATCTACCAGACTGGATGTAGCATTTGCTCTGAGTGTCACGAGCAGATATCAAGCTAATCCCGGTCAAATGCATTAGAAATCTGTGAAGGACATTCTTAAGTACTTACGAAGGACTAAGAATATGTTCATGGTATATGGAGGAAGAGAACTAAAATTGGAAGGCTATACCGACTCTAGCTTCCAAAGTGACGTGGATAACTCGAAGTCAACCTCTAGATTTGTGTTCATGCTCAATGGCGGTGCTGTCTCTTGGAAGAGTTCCAAGCAGGACACCACAGCGGATTCCACCACTGAAGCAGAATACATTGCAGCATCAGCTGCTGCTAAAGAGGCCATTTGGATGAGGAATTTCGTCCAAGAGTTGGGCGTTATTCCTGAAGTTGTTGGTCCAGTCCCGGTGTACTGTGACAACACGGGTGCCGTTGCTCAGGCAAAGGAACCAAGGTCTCATCAAAGATCCAAACACGTACTGAGGAAATACCACATCATCCGGGAGATTGTGGAAAGAGGAGACATCACTGTCGAAAGAGTGGCCTCTGCAGACAATATCGCTGATCCACTTACTAAGCCCTTGCCAGGACCATTATTTGACAAACATCGCGAAGCAATGGGTCTACGTAGTATGACTAATTGGCTATAGGGCAAGTGGGAGATTGAAAGAGTGGGTGCCCGGTGAGCCAACTTGTGGCTAAGGGCTTTGATGACTCTTTGTATAAACAATCTTTTGTTTAATATAATTTACACTTTTATTAATGGCAATGACTTTATCTTTCTTCATATTGTTATATTGTGATATACTATTGTTGTTTTGATAAAGACCTTGAATATACTATAGTGTATGTAAGATGTGGTAGAACATGGGGATGTCTATCATGAAACACATCTTATAGTCAATGTATATTCTAAACTGTTCCTAGTCGATTGAGCCGTCCGATAATAAGGATAAGGATCGCTCGAGTTTGAGACTAGCATTTGCGATGCAGAGTACCATGTTTCATTGGTAGGGAACATAGAGATGTTCGAAGCATGCAAATGGATGTTCATATGATGAATGATCGAACTACCCTATCCGGAATTTCCAAGTGGTTATCACTTATCGAGTGGATAAAGTCCGCGTTTTTGGTTGTACACCATTAGTCCTTACTACTTGAAACATCATTGAGACTCTATATGCTAGTACTGTGCTTTGACTCGTTTACCGACTCTATTGGGTTCATCAGGTGTCGGGATTGGGTACAGTTACAACACATATAGGAGTCGATGCTTTGTTGTCAAGGATTCACCACATACTTGCGAGTGTGGATATCCTATGCGATCTGAGGAGATATTAGTGTGACGAATCTCTAGCCAGAGTACATGATGTGTTTTAAGAAATGGTTTCTTAGTAGCACATGCGATGTCACTATTTGATCTTCAAGATGTATTGCATAGTTATCGAATCTCGAACGACTCTCGATTTACCAATGGTTGTTGATTCGATCGGGATATATGGATGAAGGGACCGTACTGTACACTAACCAAAATCTATTGGTTCTTGCAGGCACTATCAGTGATACCAAGGGAATCATGGGGCGATGTTGCTAGGCGCTCTTACCATGATTCGATGGGCAAGTCGGAAATTGTTGTTCCGAGTCACAAGGAGTTGTGAGCCCACGGCTAGCTATATCCCTGAACCATTGAGGGTCACACAGAGTAATGGATTTTTAATCCCCGTTGAGATAGTTAAATTTAAAGAGTTAAATTTAATGAACAAAGAAGTTGGACTTCTTATTTAAGAGTAGAGGAGTAAGATTTCCTAAAATGACATAGGGATGGGCATTTTTGGAAACCACTGAATTCGGATTCAGAAAAATTTATCTTGACTTTAAAAGGTGCAGAAATGGTTTCTGTGCACATTGGTGAAATCGGTTTATCAATCAGAGTCACGATGAATTTTATATTAATTTCTGAACATGCGGGCTTTGCTTGTCGGGCTTGAACTTATGACTAATGTGCTCTAAGCTGTTAGCGGCCTGCATTATAAATAAGTTATTGCAGTACAGAAATTACACAGAACAGGTCACAATTTTCGAAAAACCCTAGTATTTTTCTCTAACAGTGGCCGCCCCCCTCCCCTCTGCTCAGGAAAAATCCAGCCTGTGAATTTTGAATTACAGTCTAGTTTAACGGATCAAATTCGTTAATTCTCTTCGTAGAAACTTCTGATAGATTTTCTAGTGCAATCTATCAGAGGGATTAAATATCCGTTCATGGACCTGATTGAAGAACAGTTCGTCCATCAGTTCCAGGGATATACAACAAGAGCAGAGCAATCTGTTGGTGTCCATAATCTCGATTCAAGAATGGAGGTAAAAATTTATAATTGTTATTTAATTTTTACACACACAATTTAATCGTAAATTTTTGATACCCATTATGGAATCGTTCCATATATAAAATTTTTAAACTTCCGTTGCACCGGGTATCAATCCTGATTGATCTGATCACCGTTCTCCAACATCTCTGCAGCTCATTACGAGTATTGACGCGGTAGGGGGTTAATGTAAAATGTTGTATGCAATGATGTAATGAAATTATTCTAATGAAATGCAGTATTCCCCCTAAACTCATGCTTATCTTAACTCAATTCTATTAAGCCAAGTACATTACAAAAATAAGAAAACTTAGCGTTCGGTAGTAGCTTGGTGAATATGTCTACTGCTTGCTGGTCAGTAGATACGTAAATCATATGAATCTCCTTCTTGAGCACATGTTTGCGTATAAAATGATGTCACACATTGTAAGGCCCGAAAATATTAAGTTCTTAATTACGAGATTTAAGATTTAAATTCTAAATAAAAGTGAAAAGATGAATTTAAGAATTTATGGAAATTGGAGATTTTAATTTCGGGTCAAAAATATTTAATTTGAGGATTTTCGGATTTTAAGATTTTAATATCCGGAATTCTTAAATTAAAAGATTAAAAATATTTGAATTGATATTTATGGAAGTTAAGATGTGAATTCCAAGATGATAAATATCAAGGATTTAATTTGAGGATGAAATCCGAGCAAGGACCCATTTGCAAATATTGAGCAATTCAAGGACTAAAATTCGATAAGGTCCGAAATGATTTAATTTTAATTCGAGAATATTTAATTGAAGAATATTTAGAGTTTAGACTTGAATTCTAATATTCTTAAATTGTTTAGGATTGAAATTAAATTAAATCGCTTGTTCGGGGACTGAATTGCAATTAGGCCAAAGTTCAGGGACCAAAGTGCAATTTGCCTTGCAACTTGGCCTTAAAAACTTGAAAATAAGGGGAAGGCATCAGATTCCCAGTCCAGAAACGAGAGAAGGGGGAAAAAGGGTTCCAAAGCCAATTTTTGTCCCTTCAAGTCCCGATTAAAATCAATCCGCCCGGTAAAATTTCCGATTGAACATATATTTGTGATCACAGATCCGAGTGCTACGTTTTGACGTAAGTTTTATGAAGTTCTACCATGTTTGAATTTTAAGTTGTTGTTAGAATTAAGATGTGAATGTATATACATGTTCTAGTATATACGACGATAGCATATCTAAGACGGTTCGAGAAAAGATCGTCGTTTGAACATGATTTCGATATTTGTAAGAATTTTCAGAAATCTGAATTTTTAAGGCATAAATTTTCGAGATTATGCTATTGAATTGGTGATGATATTGAGTTTAAATGATTAACAAGATGATGTTTATGCTTTTGGAATTTCCGGTTTTAATCCGTTACGCCGCCGGTTCAAGATTTTGAATTAATATGCATTATGAATGTCTAGAGCACATCTTCAAGTTTATTATGGATGAATTGACTATGAAATTATTTTTTGAATGCCGATATGATGCTAGTTGAAATCGAAAGACTTATCGGACTCGGATAGTTGCGACGTCGGTTTGAATTCCGATCGTATTAGCAAGATTTGAATTGTATAAGCTTTAAAGAATCATCGATTCAGATTGGAAATTGATGTTTAGATATATTATAATCTATTTCAGATTTGAATTGAAGATTATCGAAGTTGAATCGACGTGTTCGAGTTCGAATGACTTGAAGTGTTTGAAGTTGAATAAAAAACACATTCAATTAGAAAAGATTGAAATGAGCAGAATTTGATGACAAATTTGGGCAGCTTGTAGTTGATCAAGAAGTGCAAGAGTGTCAGATATGTTATTCAGAATACAAGTATGAATAGACATTAAGAAGATGGGCAGAATAACTCGAGATTGTTTTTGAATATCTAGTTGCCTAAAATCACATACATGCATGTTTTTCATATATGTTATGGTTTACGTTTACATAAATGGGATAGATTATTCAAGATAGCTATTTTCTTGAAGTCCCAGAATATTTATGTAAATGTTTACTTATCTGATTTGATTGATAGTATTTTTTGTATTGAACATGTTTTATGTATTACATGTGATACTTACAGATTTGTCGGTATCGTTGAGTGATTATATGCTCATATGATTATATGATTGATGTGTTCAAGGTGTTTTATAGCATTTAATGCATACAGAACATGTTGCATTCATCTTGAACTCTAGCCAGTAAAGCACAGAGGGTTGAAAGGCCTAGAGTGCATATGACGTTTGGAGGACTGTAGTTGAGTGGCACGGAATGTAGACTTACTTCCAGAGCTAGAAGACTCACTATAGTTGCACCAAAGTCAGAGGAAATGAAGTATTCAACTTCACCTCGATTGGGTGAGTTGGTGTTTGTTGAAGATTTTATTTCCTCGGGATCCCAGAACTACGATTTATTGATATCAGATTTAATAGACTATTCATTGGCACATGCATTGCATTTATGCATTAACCTAGAGATTTCTATGGTTTAGAATATGCGTTTATAAATACTAGCATGTTATGTTATTATGTAACGTTCATGATATGAATGAGTTATATGCTTAAATGATGTATATGCATGTCTTTCATACTGAGATTTATTCTCACCGGAGTTATCCGGTTGTTGCTTTGTTTGTATGTGTACATTGCATCAGGTTGGGGCAAGATCAAGCTAGAGTTGGCTTGGATAGCTTGAGAATAGAGATAGCATGTGGTGATTCGGGTTTTAAGCAGATGACATGTAATTATTATTTGGTAAACATGTTAGAAAGCAAGAACCTTTGTATAGGTTGTTTTTGTCAAGTATTGATTTATACTTGAGAGTTCATGTATTCTAGATCACTTGATATTAGTTTGAATGCATGTCAATTATCTAGAAGCATGTTTAGAAGTTTATATGAAGTGTGTATGAGATTTGGAATCATATTGTACAGCAAAGGTACATTTTTATTTTCTGGACAGAGTGCCCGCTCGATCGGGTAAACTCCACGGATCGAGCGCGGCCTGTGAATTTTCCCAAGCAGAGAAGTGAGTTTTTGGGCTCACTCGATCGGGTGATTTCCACCGATCGAGCGAGACCAATATTGATTCAGACCCGAGAGCTGGACTTTCTTGCCCGCTCGATCGAGTGAATTTACCCGATCTAGCGAGGTGCTCAGTTTTTAAAAAAAAAATAAAAAAAATTTAGCTCTTGGTTTGAATATTCTTTAATTGTTCGATTAATTGTTTATTAATCGTTAATAGCCCTAAGATGAGATTAGCAACCCGGGTCCCCACAACAGGTGGTATCAGAGCATAAAGTCTTGGAGCGTAAAGTCTTGGACTAAGATAGAAGTTGAGCGGGGTAGATTGAGTCGCATGCATTTATAGTATTGCATGAGTATGCTTTACTTGCTTTACAGAATTTTATGCGACTATGATTGCTTGATTGAACTCTACTTGCTTTATTGAGATAAGAATTACATGCTTATATGCTGATATGTATGCCTGAGTTATTGAATTCATTAGAATAAGTGAATTCGTTTTAAGCATGTAATATGTGAAAAAGCATGAGAATTTGCAAGCATGTGTTCTATTCAGAAGCATGAGATTATATGTATGTTATACTTAAATTATATGTTATAATCTCTGCCATATCGATTGCTTCTGTTATCGAATAAGACAGATTATGCAGATAGCATGAGAACCTCAGACAAAACAAAATCGCAGACAGAACAGAACAGTGTTGAGGTAAGTTTTTGAGCCGAATGCACTGAGGAGTATTTTAGTTGAACAACTCCAAAGCTATTGATCATCAACTCAGAAAGATACAGAATATGCTATGTCTAGAAAGGAGTTGATTTGAAGAGCTGGATCAGTTGTTCAAGAGAAGCATATTCAGATTAACAGAGAACCAGCCTGATTTTATATCAACTCCAGGACTTAGCAAGAAGTTGGTGAAGTTGCCAGAAGAAGTACTGAAATTGTTTGGCAGGTAAGTAAACAGAATTGTTTCTTTCCATATATGCTAAAGACGATAGAACAAAAGACTTTGCAGAATAGAAGCATAAGTTGATTTCAAGCCAGTAATAGAAGAACGAAATCATGAACCGGTAGTGCGAGGCAAAGTTGAATTTTTATTCACGCCTCTGTAATTGTGAAAACCTATGATCATCACCTTCACTAAACTTTCATAGCAGTATAGCTATGAAGCAAGAGATAGTGAAAATAACATCAAAGATTGATTTAGTCTAAACGCTAGCAGATGAGGACATATAAGCATAACTCCCCCAGCTGAAACAGATCAAGAGAAAATTTGAATGACAGATAATGTCATAAGCAATAAGCAAGTACAGAAAATGAGGCTCAAGTTGTATCAGATAAGAATATTATAGGTAAGTGAGTTAATTCTAGTTAACCGCTTATATATTGATTGCATAGCATACATTCATATATTAGTGAGTTGTTATGCTATAATTCGTATCTGATGAGCCTTTATTCATCGTATTTGCTGAGAATTGGCCTTTGAGTAGATGGAATATATTTGTAAGATTCTATGAAATACAGAATTGAGGAAATAAGATTGAATGTGTTTATATCAGGTATGAGATATTAGGCTAGAATGCATTATAGATATTAATGCAATAACTGAGTACCAGTTACCAGTTGATTGAATCCGTGCACTGATAAAGAAAAACACATGACTAGCAATTTATGATATGAGTTTCAGAAAGTAGATTTTGTTATTTCGGTACTGGTTATATCACGATGACCATGGAAGAATGTCAGTAGAAGTCTAGTCGATATATTGAACTAGTACAGAATTAACCTAGAATTGACAGCTATGTTAGTGGTTAGAATGTACAGAAATGGTTCAATGACATATTTTGACCTTTCTACGACATGAATGCAGGTCTATATAGAGTGATGTCTAGTACGAAAGTATTATGGCAACTCGTATAGGAGAGCATTACTTGAAATGAAGAACTTCAGAAACATCTAGCAGATTGAGTAGAAAAGAGTTATGTAGTACCGAAATGATGATTAATTCTATGACAATAAGTTACGTCAAAAAGATTATATTTGACTATTGTCAACTAAGAATTAATAACTGAACTCATGTCAATAGAGAATAAGAAAAATCAGTTACAGTTGAGTGTTATCTTCAATTTTGCTGAAGCTATTACATCATAGAAATCGTGATTCTTGAATTTCTTGCTATCGATTCTGAGGTTTTTGTATTCGACCTCGATCGAGTTTGATGGACTCTTTTTTTTTTTTACTAGAGTCTGATTTGATTCCTTCTTCTTGATTTTTATGATGCAAGTGAGTTGGTATCACTTAGCAGATTTTATCATTCAGAATATGCAAGTTCCTTTGAGCTGAGATTTGAGAATTTTGATTATTTGATGTATTTATTCAGTGTATCTTGAAGTATTTGGCTCGTAACCGATAGAAATTCAGATTCAGAATACTAGCAAGATTTCTGGGTTTTAGCTAATTGCTGGATTTATTGGGTACAGATCTGTACTTGTTGAATGTTTATGCTTGGCAGATACTTAAACAATCAGAATTGTTGTGATCCAAGCTAAACTCGAATTAGTTTGGACAGATAAAAGCAACAGATTTATTGAGAACGCTAGATTAAGATAAGAGATAAGACAGCATAGCAGAACAGATGAATGTTTGTAGTAATTAATCGTTTGATTATGCCAGATATTCTAGATATGGAATATCAGATTCTGAAAGAGGCATATGACAATATATTTAATATTTATTCAGTTGTCTAACATGTATGACTTACACGTAGTCAGTACTTGGATATTAGTATTGGAAGAAGAACTGAAAATAGATACGACAGAATTGACAGTGCCAATACTAAAATTTCAGTAAAAGAAGTAGAAAAGAAGAACGCAAGTGGTTTATGTAACATATTAGTTACATAAGAGTTGAAAACAGATCAACTTTGTGAACGACTTTAGTTTGAATCTACTCGAATCGTCATGATTTTGCGGTTTAGAGTGTAGTAGATTTCGACAGATTTATGAATATGTTGTATTAGATATGATACAAGCATAAAAGATATTTGTCATGCATTTAGCAAGATGATCAGATTACAGGAATTATGAAATCTCTTGTCAAGATAGAGACTTTAGATTTGTTTTCTAGATTGTGGCATTGATTGTCAGATGTTCTGAGTGTTTGGTTATATGAGATTTCATTGTACCATCCTCTGATTAGTGGACTATCAGATGTGATTATCCAGATTTCCGAGGATATGCTCAGAACTATAGTACTAGATTCGGTACTAGTTGATTATTTCTTTGCCACATGATTACTATGATTCCTGTGACAGCTATTTGATAGATATAAAGACAGTATTTTGATGATTTATTGATCAGAAACACAGAATTGTCTTTATATTGAAACAATCTTTCAGAAATATCGGCTATCAGACCAGATATGAGTCACGAAATGATAGCGAATGTGAAGATGGCTTTGAACAGAATAAGAACAGAACAGAATAGACAGAATGAGCAAATGAGTGACAGATAGAAATGTGAAGCCTGAACAGAATGATCAGTTAAGAAGTTCTTTTCCGAGCATCATTAGGTTCAGAAAGAGGTTTCAGAATTGATTCATATGAGTATTTGATCTAGCTTATGGATTAATACTCGAATTGTCAGATAGATGAATTGTTATCCATATGCATTGGCTGAAGAATATCAGCAAGAATATGTATATGCATTCAATTCAGATACAACCAAAGTCGATAAGATTGTAAGCAAGACAGACTAACTAATGCAGAGTTAGATCACGAGAAAGAGCAACTTAGATATAAGTTGACTCAGTGATTATATGTATTGCCAAAGCAATCAAAAAGAAGATTAAGATACGATAGAAGAGAAGATATCAGAATAGATATTGAAAGCTCAGAGAATTGAAGTCAGTATTACTTCTGTCAGCTATAAAGCTTACGAGAATCAGCAGTCAGATCGAATGCGATTTCGAAGACGAAATCATTCCTTAGAGGGGAGGAATTGTACGACCCGAAAATATTAAGTTCTTAATTATGGGATTTAAGATTTAAATTCCGAATAAAAGTGAAAAGATGAATTTAAGAATTTATGGAAATTGGAGATTTCAATTTCGGGTCAGAAATATTTAATTTGAGGATTTTCGGATTTTAAGATTTTAATATCCGGAATTCTTAAATTAAAAGATTAAAAATATTGGAATTGATATTTATGGAATTTAATATGTGAATTCCAAGATGATAAATATCAAGGATTTAATTTGCGGATGAAATCCAAGCAAGGACCCATTTGCAAATATTGAGCAATTCAAGGACTAAAATGCGATAAGGTCCGAAATAATTTAATTTTAATCCGAGAATATTTAATTGGATAATATTTAAAGTTTAGACTTGAATTCTAATATTTTTAAATTATTTAGGATTGAAATTGAATTAAATCGCTTGTTCGGGGACTGAATTGCAATTAGGCCAATGTTCAGGGACCAAAGTGCAATTTTCCTTGCAACTTGGCCTTAAAAACGTGTAAAGAAGGGGAAGGCATCAGATTCCCAGTCCAAAAACGAGAGAAGGGGGAAAAAGGGTTCCAAAGCCAATTTATGTCCCTTCAAGTCCCGATTAAAATCAATCCGCCCGGCAGAATTTCCGATTGAACATATATTTGTGATCACAGCTCCGAGTGCTACGTTTTGACTTAAGTTTTATGAAGTTATACCATGTTTGAATTTTAAGTTGTTGTTAGAATTAAGATGTGATTGTATAAACATGTTCTAGTGTATACGACGATAGCATATCTAAGACGGTTCGAGAAAAGATCGTCGTTTGAACATGATTTCGATATTTGTAAGAATTTTCAGAAATCTGAATTTTTAAGGCTTACATTTTCGAGATTATGCTATTGAATTGGTGATGATATTGAGTTTAAATGATTAACAAGATGATGTTTATACTTTTGGAATTTCCGGTTTTAATCCGTTACGCCGCCGGTTCAAGATTTTGAATTAATATGCATTATGAATGTCTAGAGCTCATCTTTAAGTTTATTATGGATGAATTGACTATGAAATTATGTTTAGAATGCCGATATGATGCTAGTTGAAATCGAAAGACTTATCGGACTCGGATAGTTGCGACGTCGGTTTGAATTTCGATCGTATTAGCAAGATTTGAATTGTATAAGATTTAAAGAATCATCGATTCAGATTGGAAATTGATGTTTAGATATGTTATAATCTATTTCAAATTTGAATTTAAGATTATCGAAGTTGAATCGACGTGTTCGAATTCGAATGACTTGAAGTGTTTGAAGTTGAATCAAAAACACCTTCAATTAGAAAAGATTGAAATGAGCAGAATTTGATGACAGATTTGGGCAGCTTGTAGTTGATCAAGAAGTGCAAGAGTGTCAGATATGTTATTCAGAATACAAGTATGAATAGACATTAAGAAGAAGGGAAGAATAACTCGAGATTGTTTTTGAATATCTAGTTGCCTAAAATCACATACATGCATGTTTTTCATATATGTTATGGTTTACGTTTACATAAATGGGATAAATAATTCAAGATAGCTATTTTCTTGAAGTCCCAGAATATTTATGTAAATTTTTACTTGTCTGATTTGATTGATAGTATTTTCTGTATTGAACATGTTTTATGTATTACATGTGATACTTACAGATTTGTCGATATCGTTGAGTGATTATATGCTCATATGATTATATGATTGATGTGTTCAAGGTGTTTTATAGCATTTAATGCATACAGAACATGTTGCATTCATCTTGAACTCCAGCTAGTAAAGCACAGAGGGTTGAAAGGCTTAGAGTGCATATGAAGTTTGGAGGACTGTAGTTGAGTGGCACGGAATGTAGACTTACTTCCAGAGCCAGAAGACTCACTATAGTTGCACCAAAGTTAGAGGAAATGAAGTATTCAACTTCACCTCGATTGGGTGAGTTGGTGTTTGTTGAAGATTTTATTTCCTCGGGATCCCAGAACTACGATTTATTGATATTAGATTTGATAGCCTATTCCTTGGCACATGCATTGCATTTATGCATTAACCTAGAGATTTCTATGGTTTAGAATATGCGTTTATAAATGCTAGCATGTTATGTTATTATTTAACGTTCATGATATGAATGAGTTATATGCTTAAATGATGTATATGCATGTCTTTTCATACTGAGATTTATTCTCACCGGAGTTATCCGGTTGTTGCTTTGTTTGTATGTGTACATTGCATCAGGTTGGGGCAAGATCAAGCTAGAGTTGGCTCGGATAGCTTGAGAAGAGAGATAGCATGTGGTGATTCAGGTTTTAAGCAGATGACATGTAATTATTATTTGGTAAACATGTTAGAAAGCAAGAACCTTTGTATAGGTTGTTTTTGTCAAGTATTGATTTATACTTGAGAGTTCATGTATTCTAGATCACTTGATATTAGTTTGAATGCATGTAAATTATCTAGAAGCATGTTTAGAAGTTTATATGAAGTGTGTATGAGATTTGGAATCATATTGTACAGCAAAGGTACATTTTTATTTTCTGGACAGAGTGCCCGCTTGATCGGGTAAACTCCACGGATCGAGCGCGGCCTGTAAATTTTCCCAAGCAGAGAAGTGATTTTTTGGGATCGCTCGATCGGGTGATTTCCACCGATCGAGCGAGACCAATATTGATTCAGACCCAAGAGCTGGACTTTCTTGCCCGCTCGATCGGGTGAATTTACCCGATCTAGCGAGGTGCTCAGTTTTTTTTTAAAAAAAATATTAAATTTTAGCTCTTGTTTTGAATATTCTTTAATTGTTCAATTAATTGTTTATTAATTGTTAATTGCCCTAAGATGAGATTAGAAACCCGGGTCACCACACACATCAATGTGCTTTGTCCTTGAATGCATCACTGGATTCTGAGTGATTGCAACGGCACTAGTGTTGTCGCAAAATATATTGGCTCCTCTTGACTGTATTCCATAGTCTCGAAGTTGTTTTTGTATCCAAAGTATTTGAGCACAGCAACTGTCAGCTGCTAGGTATTCTGCTTCAGCGGTAGATGTGGCAATTGATGTCTCCCAGAAATTGACAACATCCATTAGTGTTTTTTTCTATCAATCTTGCACCCTGCATAATTTTCATCTGAATAACCAACAAGATTAAATTTGGAGTCTTTGGAGTACCAAAGACCCACATTTGTAGTACTCTTAAGGTATTTAATAATCCATTTGGCAGCAATATAATGAGATTATTTAGGTGCTGCTTGAAATCTTGAACACAGGCATACGGCGAACATAATATCAGGTCTACTGGCTGTTAGGTAAAGTAATGAACCTATGAGACCTCGATACATTGTTACCTCAACTGGTGCTCCTACTTAATCTTTATCAAGCTTTATGGAAGAACTCATAGGAGTAGATATGGCAGAGCAATTCTACATGCCAAACTTTTTGATGAGTTATCTGGTATACTTAGCCTGATTTATGAAGATGCCATTGTCAAGTTGCTTTACTTTTAATCCAAAAAAGAAATTCATATCCCCCATCATGCTCATCTCAAATTGTTCCTGCAGCAACTTAGATAAGTTCTCGCATAAACGAGGATTAGTTGATCAAAATATTATATCATCTAAAAATATTTGAACAAGTAAAATATGATCTCCTTTAACAAATTTAAAGAGAGTTTTATCGACTGTTCCTATGACAAAATTGAGATATAATTGAAACTGTGATAAGGTGTCATACCAAGCTCTTAGTGCTTGTTTTAAACCTTAAAGAGCTTTATCAAGTTTAAAAACATGATTAGGAGTCAAGGAGTTGATAAAACCTGATGGTTGCTCAACATACACTACTTCTTGAAGTAGCCCGTTGAGGAATTCTGACTTAACATCCATTTGATAAACTTTGAATTTTTTGTAAGCCGCATAGGTAAGAAATATCCTGATAGCTTCAAGACTTGCTACTGGAGCGAATGATTTGTCAAAGTCAATACCCTCCTCTTGTCTAAATTTAGCCTTGAGCAACCAGTCTTGCTTTGTTTCTAATCACTGTCCCATCCTCATTTAATTTGTTACGAAACACCCAACGGGTGCCTATGATGTTTAGGTTTTCCGATCGAGGAACTAAATTCCAAAAATTGTTTATAGTAAATTTATAGTGACCCAACCCGAATCCACTATCTAATCAGAGTTATAATTAAGCGCATGCATAAAACTCAAAGCGTAAAGAGCGGATAATTAAATATACAACAAATCCAATTGGCAGAAATACAATCGACGATAACACAAGTGTATAAATACCATTATACAACAAAATCGAAGGTTCAGGGTAAACAAATCCCTACCCTCTAAACTCCACACTCTTGGGTCCTCAATCCTACTGAGAGCCGCCTGGACTGTCCAGCCTCAAACCTGCCTCGCCACAAGGTATACCACAAATACCAAAAAGGGGGGCGTGAGCGACAACGCTCAATACAAAGCAATGATATATAAAGTAATATGCAACAAACAAATGATTTAAAATCACTTGGTAAAACAGTCTACTCAGGGCACCATGAACACACAGTACCGTGCTAAGAGAGCTACTCCACGGGGTACTCGTGTATTCCCCTATCCACTATAGCGTCTATTCCACCGTCGTGGTCTCTCCTAGTGATAGAAAAACCAGGGGCTGAGTGTCCCCAAACAAGAATCCATAAGAAGTAACTCATCACCGATGGAAACTTGTCATGACTCACATCATACCTGATGCAGTCTACCGTAAAAATATGGATGTGCTAAAATCGTAAAACATGGTAAAACACATAGCACATAATCATGCAACATATAAGCATATATATCATGCCGGCTATCTCGGTCAGTACTTACGTACCTCTAACACTACCGGTCAAACCTAGCTCCACTGGTCTAGACTCCAAGCCTACTAGTCCAGTCTACTACTACTACAATGCAAATACCCATGCATCTTTAATTAAGCTCTAAAAGACTTAACTAATCTAATGAATACTCTTAAATAATTTTAGGATGCCAAAGTTATACATGCGTCCGTCGTTGGCCTTTGCTGTCGATAGCCTCAAAACTAGACCGCAGCTCCGCTAAGATACCTAGATCGCTGCGCCACTTCCGGATTTCCCATAGGACGCCTAGATCTCCAAAGATCTGAGTTAGAAGACCTAGAAATTGAGATAAAAGAGAGGAATTGGTGCACCTCAAATGAACTCTCGGCCCTCATATTTATAGACACGGAACGTTGCGTCCGTTTGGGTTCGTTGCGTCCGTTTTTCCTAACGAACGTTGCTTCCGATCCCCATCGTTGCTTCCGATTTCACGTCAAGTGCGTAAGCAATGACGTAATATATCTGACGTCATAGATGACATCAACTTCCAGAACGTTGCTTCCGTTCAAGAACATAGCTTTCGTTCTGGGTCACCCTTCGAACCATTTCCGATCATTCTGAATCCATTTTTGAAGTCCATTAATCCAACAGAAACTTCCTTCAAAACATAATCATATGATTAATTACTTCTTAATCTTTTACTATTTATTAAGTTTAAGGGTGGTATAATAACTGATGGTGTCATGGTCTAATTTTTGATAACCCAAAATTGCCCCTGTTCCCACCCACGTTTATTTTCCAGTTTCAATTCAATTAAAAATCGTGTGTTCTTAGGTCAGTTTATTCTCTCTCATCCTTAATTAGCGCCTTCTTAAATCAACAAAACTAATCAATTTTTCTAGAACAGAATGAGGGGAACAATAGATTGTGAGAAAAGAAAAAATCAAAAATCAAGATGGTTGTTGGGCTTCGATTCCAAATCTTTGACAAAAGGCAAGCTTTCGATTATCTTCTTCTCAATCTCTCTAGTTGTTGTTAGTTTGTGCATTAGTATCTTCCTCAATTTATCTCCCTGATTTTTGTTGTTTGGATTTTTGTTTTTGTATATATTTGATTTTTTTGAGGTCAGGAATAGGCTTACTTTGTTGGGCTCTTGATTCGGAGAATACAAGTCTTGACACTCTACACCATCACACGTCAGGTTGTCCCTCAACCTCTCAATTCAATAGTTTTTTGTATTATTTCTGGCAGAACATCCAGGTTGATCAAGGAGAATAAATTTATCACTGAATAAATTTGTTCAAACTTTTGTTAGTGCGATTAATTTTTCCCGAGTTCATTGTCATCTTCTTTTTGCAAATTTTTCGTATTCATTACTCTCCCTATCCGTGTATCTGCATCATCATTGGCACAAAATATATCATTAAAGGGCTCGAAAATTGAGAGAGATTTTGGAAATCGTAGCAAGATGATGAAATATTTTATATTGTTTTTATTGTTTTTTTTTTTTTTTAATTTGATAACAACTCATTTTCTACCACCAGAAAATTGATTCTTCTTCCAAAACTGAACATTGATTATTGAACTTCATTGGGGCACGGTGGCTTCGTCGGTTGGGAGACGCAAACTCGATGGAATCACCGGTGATGATCCGATTTCATGAATATTGTATATGGTATAACTTTTATTATATTTTAATTTTAATTTGTACTTTCTGTTAGATTAAAGCACTATTGATTTGGGATTTTCATGTTGCTTCGAGTTTCGCATATTGATTAATAGTACTTGATAGTTTTTTAGTTTCGACACCTTCTCTGGAATAGTGAATCCATGATTATTACTGTAACAGACTAAATATTTTTTTGTGAGTTAGAATTTATTTTATTTCAAATTAAATTTAGATTTATGTGTTATTCTCAAATTCATTTGTTCTTCTCTTACCCATATAGGTATGTAAGTTCCATTTTTCTTTTTCTGCTAACAAGTTATGTTGTATTTTTCTATTTCCGCTAAAAGTGATGTGATGCTAATTTGTTCACTACGCAACTCCTATAATCTATTTTGCAATTGTGTTTTCAAATACTTGAAAGAGTATTTTTCATATTTAAGTTAAAATGCTCCCGCACATATTTATGCTTCTAAATTATTAGTTAAACTCTATATGGTTCAATTATTCGAAAACAATTACATCCATTCAAACATACTCACTCTAGCGTGATTTTTTAATGACTTTTTGGTATTTCGTATTTTTATTTAATTTATCTTTTTTTTTCCCAACAAATATATTAAGCAAGATTTGAGATCTTACAACTGAAAAATTGGTTAATATATGTCACCGTGTGTCAACACATTATTTCATTAATGGTTAACTTCTTTTTCTAATTCAAGTCATTTACCACGTACAAAATTGGTGATGATATTGACAAATATAGTTACTAATATTATAAATATATGGTTTTTGGAATGGACATTCTCATTCCCATTCAAATGGCTTGGTTTGTCTTGGATTATAAGTAATTAACTTATTAAAAGCTTAAACCTTATATTATAAATATATGGTTTTTGGGATTTTTCTAAAAAATGTAAATGTAACATTTTTTTTCCTTGAGCACGTCATAGGATTATAATTAGGATTAGGATTGGATTTTGATTTTGATTTTGATTTGGATTTGATTTGGATATAAATATATATATTTTATTAATCTCATACTCATTCATTACTATGGTTTGACTTTAAAATTCATGTATCTTCCGTTCGATTATGTTGGACTAAAATTTTGCTCTTGCGATATGTGCGTGTTATGTTCCCATTAATTTTCAAATAAACAGAGGAATGTGTCATATTCTATTATTTATTTGTGAAATTTGATTCAAATAAACTATTGTTTAGTAAAATATCATAACTAGATAAAATACTTTAAAAACAAAAAATTAACACACATACAATATATAATATTTATGTTTTACGTTACACACGCAATGCGTGTGCACCGGTTGCTAGTTATTAATTAAGAATACGGATCACTACATTCTCCCCCACTTAAGAAATTTCGTCCTCGAAATATAAGTCTAGAGGAAAACATGAATATTCAACCAAATGATCTTTATTACAACTGAACGAATACAAACCTGATACAATGAAATACAAAATCTCAAAATAACTCGGGGTGCTCGGCTCGCATCCGGCTCACTAACTCCCAAGTAGCTTCCTTTTTACCTCTGCACTGCCACTGTGCCATCACCAATGGTATACGCTTGTTATGAAGTACCATGTCCTTCCTGTCTATAATCCGCAGGGGCCTCTCCACATACGACAGATCCTGATCTAACTGTACCTCGGTCGGATGCAAAATATGTGACTCATCCTCCACATACTGTCTCAACAAGGACACGTGAAACACATCATAGATCCCCGAAAGATCTGGTGGCAAAGCTAGACGATAAGCCACGTCCCCAACCTTCTCGAGAATCTCGAAAGGACAAATAAATCTCGGTGTCAGCTTACCCTTGCGACCGAGCCTCATCACTTTCCGAAAAGGTGACACACGTAAGAATTGTTGGAACATGCGTTCTCTGATCACACGGATGTGATACCCGGAGCAGCGAAAGTTTAAAAAATTTTATTTTTCGATATGGAACGATTCTATATCGTGTGTATCAAACCCTAACGATTAAAATCTTGCAAGTAAAAATATAAATTCACAATTAAATATTTTTACCTCTTCAAGCTAAGGCTTGATTATGGACTCCAACAGAATTTAATCTGCTCATGTTGTAAATCCCGGAAACCGGTGACTTGCTCGACCAATCTCCGGAATTAGGTCCACGAATAGAAAATAGAAACCCTCTGATTGATTGCACTAGAAATCAACCAGATGTTTATCATAGAGAATAAACAGATTTGATCTGTCAATTCAGAAAGTGACTTTTCAGAAAAATCACAGACCGAATTTTCTCAAGAGGGAGTAGAGGATTTTCGAAAAACCCCTTGAAAATATTTGTGTGTAATTCGAAAATTGCAAGAATTAAATGCATCTAATTTTCGAACACTGCACTTATATTTATAGATAATTTTTAGACTAGATTAATTTATAATTATATTAGGACTCTAACTCCTTAGGGCCCATAATCCATAACTTAAGTCCAACAAGCCAAGCCTGTTATTATAGAAATTAATATAAAATTCATCATGACTCCGATTGATAAACTGATTTCACCAATGTGCGCAAAAACTATTTCTGCATCTTTTAAAGTCAAGATAATTTTTCTGAATCCGAATTCAGTGATTTCCAAAAATGCTCATCCATATGTCATTTTAGGAAATTTCACTCCCTTTAGTTAAGAAGTCCAACTTCTCTTTCATTAAATTGAACTTTTTAAATTTAACTATCTCAACGGGGTTTAGTAATCCATTACTTGTGTGACCCTCAATGGTTCAGGGATACAGCTAGCCGTGGGCTCACAACTCCTTGTGACTCGGAACAACGATTTTCGACTTGCCCAACGAATCATGGTAAGAGAGTCTAGCAACATCGCCCCATGATTCCCTAGGTATCACTGATAGTGCCTACAAGAACCAGTAGGTTTTGGTTAGCATACAGTATGGTCCCTTCATCCATATATCCCGATCGAATCAACAACCATTGGTACATAGAGAGTCGTTCGAGATTCGATAACTATGCAATGCATCTTGAAGATCAAATAGTGACATGCATGTGCTACTAGGAAACCATTTCTTAAAGCACATCATGTACTCTGGCCAGAGATTAGTCACACTAATATCTCCTCAGATCGCATAGGATATCCACACTCGCAAGTATGTGGTGAATCCTTGACAACAAAGCATCGACTCCTATATGTGTTGTAACTGTACCCAATCCCAACACCTGATGACCCCAATAGAGTCGGTAAACGAGTCAAAGTACAGTACTAGCATATAGAGTCTCAATGATGTTTCAAGTAGTAAGGACTAATGGTGTACAACCAAAACCGCGAACTTATCCACTCAAATAATAATAACTACTTGGAAAGTCCGAATAGGGTAGTTCGATCATTCATCAAATGAATATCCATTTGCATGCTTTGAACATCTCCATGTCCATTACCAATGAAACGTGGTACTTGGCATCACAAATGCTAGTCTCAATCTCAAGCAATCCTTATCCTTATTAGCGGACGGCTCAATTGACTAGGAACTGTTTAGAATATACAGTGACTATAAGATGTGATTCATAATAGTGATCTCTCTTTATTCACTATCTCATCTTACTTACACTATAGTATATTCAAGGTCTTTATCAAAACAATAATAGTATATCACAATATAACAATATGAAGAAAGACAAAGAAAATGCCATTAATGAATGTAAATTATATTAAACAATGATTGTTTATACATAGAGTCATAAAAGCCCTTAGCCACAAGTTGGCTAACCGGGCACCTACTCTTTCAATCTCCCACTTGCCCTAAAGCCAACTAGTCATACTACGTAATCCCATTGCTTCGCGATGTTTGTCAAACAATGGTCCTGGCAAGGGCTTAGTAAGTGGATCAGCGATATTTTCTGTAGAGGCCACTCTCTCGACAGTGATGTCTCCTCTTTCCACAATCTCCCGGATGACGTGGTATTTTCTCAGTACGTGTTTGGATCTTTGATGAGACCTTGGTTCCTTTGCCTGAGCAATGGCACCAGTGTTGTCGCAGTACACCGGAACTGGACCAACAGCTTCAGGAATTACGCCCAACTCTTGGATGAAATTCCTCATCCAAACGGCCTCTTTAGCAGCAGCTGATGCTGCAATGTATTCTGCCTCAGTGGTGGAATCCGCTGTGGTGTCCTGCTTGGAACTCTTCCAAGAGACACCACCGCCATTGAGCATGAATACAAATCCAGAGGTTGACTTCGAGTCATCCACGTCGCTTTGGAAGCTAGAGTTGGTATAGCCTTCCAATTTCAATTCTCTTCCTCCATTAACCATGAATATATTCTAAATCCTTCTCAAGTACATAAGAATATCCTTCACGGCTTTCCAATTCATTTGACTGGGGTTGACCTGATATCTGCTCGTGACACTCAGAGCAAAGGCTACATCCGGTCTAGTAGATATCATCCCATACATAATACTACCTATGGCTGATGCATATGGTATGTGTGTCATTTTCTCTATCTCTTCGTCAGTATTGGGACACATAGACTTGGATAGAGAAACTCCATGACACATAGGTAGATGTCCTCTCTTGGACTCATCCAATTGAAAACCTTTTCAATATGGTGTCGATGTAGGTTGCTTGAGTGAGTCCTATCATTCTCTTAGATCTATCTCTATAGATCTGTATCCCTAGAATATAGGAGGCCTCACCCAAATCCTTCATCGAGAATCTAGCTGATAACCATATCTTTGTTGACTGCAACATCCCTACGTCATTCCCAATGAGTAGGATGTCATCAACATAAAGCAATAAGAACGTCACCGCATCCTTAACTACTTTTTTGTACACGCACGGTTCCTCCGGGTTTTTGATGAAACCAAAGTCCTTTATTGTTTCATCAAATTTCTGGTTCCAACTTCTTAATGCTTGTTTGAGACCATAAATTGATCTCTGAAGCTTGCATACCTTATGCTCGCTTCCCATGGATGTGAATCCCTCGGGCTGCAAATATAGATTTCTTCCCTAATGTTTCCATTAAGAAATGCAGTCTTCACATCCATTTATCATATCTCATAGTCATATCATGCTGCTATGGCAATAAGGATTCTTATGGACTTGAATATTGCGACTGGTGAAAAGGTTTCATCATAGTCAACTCCTTGTCTTTGAGTAAAACCTTTTGCTACCAATCGTGCCTTGTAGGTTAGTACCTTGCCATCAGGCCCAAGTTTTCTCTTGTAGATCCATTTACACCCTATTGGAACAATTCCATCGGGAGGATCTACTAAAGACCAAACTTGGTTTGTATGCATCGAGTCTATTTCCGACTGCATAGCATCAAGCCATAAATTCGAATCCGCATCAGAAATTGCTTCCTTGAAGTTTTTTGGAACACATCCAATGTCGGGTTCACTTTGATCCCCTTCAAAAAGAAGACCATATCGAATAGGAGTTCTAGAAGTCCTGTCGGATCTCCTAGATGTAGGCGTGTCCACTGAAGGTTCTTGAGGTGTGGGATCGTTATTTTGTATCTCAGGTTCTTCTCGAATTTTTTCGAGTTCCATCATCTTGCCTTTCTTATCTAATAAAAACTCCTTCTCCATAAAGGTGGCATTCCTCGAAACAAACACTTTTTTTTCAGTAGGATGATAGAAATAATATCCGATTGAATTCTTCGGATATCCTACAAAATAACATAAGATGGATCGACTATCCAACTTATCTCCCACTGTCTGCTTCACGTAAGCAGGACTTCCCCAAATCCTCAAGTATGAATACTTAGGAGCTTTGCCATTCCATAACTCGTATGGAGTTTTATTCACTGCTTTGGTGTGAACATTGTTCAACAACAACACTGCCATTTCAAGTGCATAGCCCCAAAATGAAGGAGGGAGCTCAGTGAAGCTCATCATAGATCGAACCATCTCCAACAAAGTTCGATTGCAACGCTCCGAGACACCATTTAGCTGAGGTGTCATAGGAGGAGTCCACTGAGAGAGAATCCCATTCTCTTTTAGATAGCTAAAAAACTCGGTACTTAAGTATTCTCCACCTTAATCCGATCGAAGTGCTTTAATACTTCTACCTTGTTTGTTTTCTACTTCAGCCTTGAATTCTTTGAACTTTTCAAATGATTCAGACTTATATTTCATTAAATATAAATACTCATACCTAGAATAATCATCAGTAAAGGTAATGAAGTAGGTGTGACCAAATTTAGTACCGATACTAAATGGTCCGCAAACATCTGTATGGATCAAATCCAACAGATTTTGACTACGCTCAGGCTTTCCTTTGAAAAGAGATTTAGTCATTTTTCCTTTTAGGCATGACTCACATGTAGGTAGAGAGTTAATATAAGACATATCAAACATGCCCTTTCCCACTAGCTTGTTCATCCTCCTTGAGAAAATATGACCTAGCCTAGCATGCCAAAGGTTTGCCGGGTTTTGACTATCATTTTTCCTTTTATTTGTTGTTACCGGTTTATCAACATAATTAATTGAAACATCTTTTAATTTTAAGTTATATAGATCGTTTTCAAGTTGTCTATTTCCAATCAAACATTCATTCTTGTAAATATTGCAAATCTCATTTACAAAATTACAAGAAAAACCATCTCTATCAAGCATAGAAACAGAAATAATGTTTTTAACTAAATCTGGCACAAATAAAACATCTCTAAAAAATAACTTAAAATTGTTCTGCAAAACTAAATAAACGTCTCTCACTGCTTTGGCTTCAACTCTGAAACCATTTCCGAGCCTCAGCTGGGTCTCACCCATCCTAAGCTTACGACTTCTTGTCATCACCTGCAAATCATTGCAAATCTGAGATCCACATCCGGTATCCAATACCCAAGAAATAGTATTAAGTGAAACATTTATTTCAATGTAAAACATACCCTTTGCAGTTCGCAACTGCTCAAGGTATTCCTTGCAGTTACGTTTTCAATGACCGGGTTTCTTGCAGTGATGGCAAACATCTCCAGATATGTTCACATTTGAAGCTTTTGTCTTGCCCTTCTTCTGTGGTACAATTTTCTTGGGTGGGGCAGAACGTTTCTTACCCTTTCCACTTGGCCCCTTCTTAGATTAAGAAGAGGAGCCAACCAAGAGTACCGATTTTTCCTTCTTTAATGTGGCCTCATAAGACACAAGCATATTGACCATCTCTTCAAGGGTGGCCTCTATCTTGTTCATATTGAAGTTCACCACAAATCCGTCAAACGACGAAGGAAGTGAAAGAAGCAATAAGTCCGTATTCAATTCATGCTTCAATGTCAAATCAAGTGTTACCAACTTCTCAATTAGCCCAATCATGTGTACCCCATGCTCACGGACAGAAGTCTCATCTCGCATGCGGCATGTCATGAGCTCTTTGATGGTGGCATACCTCTCCGACCTTGACTGAGCACCAAAAAGTTCCTTGAGGTGCATGTGTATGTCAGCAACATTCACGGCATCCTCAAATCGCCTCTGGAGTTCATCAGACATTGAAGCTTGCATATAGCATTTAGCCTTGATATCATGGTCTCACCATTGATCAAGTTTTGCCAATTCTTCCGGACTTATATTAGCTGGTGCTTTGGAGGATTCTTTTCTAACACGTAGAAAATTTTCTCCGAGTTTAGAACAATCTTTAATTTACGGAACCATTCCGTATAGTTTGAGCCAGAAAGTTTGTTTTGTTCGAGAATTGAAACATGTGGATTATGAAGATTCATCATAATGATTTACTGAGATGAAACATACAATAATCGATGATTGCTTAATTAATTTACTAAGACATAAAATATGGCAAGATTTAATTTTATAAATTTCACTCCCACTATTTTAACGATTTCACTACCTTCTATTGAAAACGGGAAACTTGTTTCTTTAGTGGGAACATGGAGTCCAATTGACAAACTATAGCCCCGAATAATATCAGTCAACCATAATTTTCAAAAGGTAGAGCCCAATTGCTACCAAAGCAATCCCCATGTTTTTACCTGTCCAATAAGGGTCCAATAATATGACGCCGTTTATTGTGACATGTTAAGATAACCCATCAATATTAAGTTGTGATGGACGGTTGTCATGTGGATCCCCAATAATATGAGCCAATCATATGGGAGTTCCACCCAACTTACAACATGTGTCGATCCAATGTACAGCTTTTCGACGAACGGGCCCCCCCAATAATATGAGCCGGACCGTGCCCACGGGTAGCATCTCATACATTGATCGTTGATGGAAGGTAGGAACATTTAAACAATATTTAAATTCCCTTTTGTTAATCTTGATATCAATTTTAAATCATATTTAAAATGAGGGATTTTTAATTTTGAAAAATTCGTCTCATCATTTAGTATTTGTATGCTTGCAGGATTCATACAATTTAGTCTAAACATGCATACAACAATAATATCATATATTATTTAAAGGATGATCGACCCCAATAACTAATCGACCCGTGGTTGCCAATCACGAGTCTAAATCCAATCCTAGGTGATATGCAGGTATGCAATGAAATCCTATTACATTGAGCTTCCAATTTACATTTCTTTGGTCTTTATTGTCTGCTGGGCCCACCATTGTCTTAAAATCTTTATCTCCCATTACGTCTAATAAATTTACAATAAATTTCGATGACAAGAAGGGGATACATATTTAAGGGTGGGAATGGGCCATAAACAAGACCCATTTTTATTACAAATGACAATTCAAATTGGGCCATAAACTAAGCCCATTAATAAAACCCAACAACAATAAAACCAAATGTAAACAACCTAACATACACCTACAAATTTGGTCATGGCAATCGATTATCCTTTTATCCAATAATTAATTCAATAATTAAATAATTGGATAACATGCAATGGCATCATAATTAAAAAGATAAAATCAAATTTTATCTCATCCTTTCATAAGATCATATCTTATCATCAATTGTACCAAAATAATTAATTTTTATAAAATCTAATTTAACGGATAAAATTTATAAATTTTCCAAAAATTCAAATTTATCCAAAAATCAATTTTAAAAATTTTGGACTCAAACAATTTGATCCGACGCCTCGCGGACCAATCAAAAACAATTTTCGATCGGACCAAAAATTAAAATTTCAAAAATTTAAAATTCTGGGAAAAATAAAAATTTAATTTTTCGAGCTGCCCGGGAACAGCCCCTTGGCTACCCTGGGCAGCGATCTTGCTGCCCTTGGGCAGCAACGATTGTTGCCCTTTTAGCGTTCTCGCTGCCCCGTTGCCCTGTTCAAATTTAATTTTCGTTTAAAATTTTCGTTTTATTTCTGAAATCGAGGCTTAAAAATTTTGTACAATCGATTAATTTTAATCGTTTGATCAAAGTTTACAACCTGTCTCTGATACCACTGTTGGAACATGCGTTCTCTGATCACACGGATGTGATACCCGGAGCAGCGGAAGTTTAAAAAATTTTATTTTTCGATATGAAACGATTCCATATCGTGGTTATCAAATCCTAACGATTAAAATATTACAAGTAAAAATATAAATTCACAATTAAATATTTTTACCTCTTCAAGCTAAGGCTTGATTATGGACTCCAACATAATTTAATCTGCTCTTGTTGTAAATCCCGAGAACCGATGACTTGCTCGATCAATCTCCGGAATAAGGTCCACGAATAGAAAACAGAAACTCTCTGATTGATTGCACTAGAAATCAACCAGATGTTTATCGTAGAGAATAAACAGATTTGATCTGTCAATTCCGAAAGTGACTTTTCAGAAAAATCACAGACCGAATTTTCTCAAAAGGGAATAGAGGATTTTCGAAAAACCCCTTGAAAATATTTGTGTGTAATTCAAAAATTGCAAGAATGGAATGCATCTAATTTTCGAACACTACACCTATATTTATAGATAATTTCTAGACTAGATTAAGTTATAATTATATTAGGACCCTAACTCCTTAGGGCCCATAATCCAAAACTTAATCCCAACAAGCCAAGCCTGTTATTATAGAAATTAATATAAAATTCATCATGACTCCGATTGATAAACTGATTTCACCAATGTGCACAGAAACTATTTCTGCATCTTTTAAAGTCAAGATAATTTTTCTGAATCCGAATTCAGTGATTTCCAAAAATGCCCATCCATATGTCATTTTAGGAAATTCCACTCCCTTTAGTAAAGAAGTCCAACTTCTCTTTTATTAAATTTAACTCCTTAAATTTAACTATCTCAACGGGGTTTAGTAATCCATTACTTGTGTGACCCTCAATGGTTCAGGGATACAGCTAGTCGTGGGCTCACAACTCCTTGTGACTCGGAACAACGATTTCCGACTTGCCCAACAAATCATGATAAGAGCGTCTAGCAACATTGCCCCATGATTCCCTAGGTATCACTGATAGTGCCTGCAAGAACCAGTAGGTTTTGGTTAGCGTATAGTACGGTCCCTTCATCCATATATCCCGATCGAATCAACAACCATTGGTACATCAAGAGTCGTTCGAGATTCGATAACTATGCAATGCATCTTGAAGATCAAATAGTGACATCGCATGTGCTACTAGGAAACCATTTCTTAAAGCACATCATGTACTCTGGCCAGAGATTTGTCACACATATATCTCCTCAGATCGCATAGGATATCCACGCTGGCAAGTATGTGGTGAATCCTTGACAACAATGCATCGACTCCTATATGTGTCGTAACTGTACCCAATCCCGACACCTGATGACCCCAATAGAGTCGGTAAACGAGTCAAAGTACAGTACTAGCATATAGAGTCTCAATGATGTTTCAAGTAGTAAGGACTAATGGTGTACAACCAAAACCGCGGACTTATCCACTCAAATAATAATAACCACTTGGAAAGTCCGAATAGGGTAGTTCGATCATTCATCATATGAATATCCATTTGCATGCTTTGAACATCTCCATGTCCATTACCAATGAAACGTGGTACTTGGCATCACAAATGCTAGTCTCAATCTCGAGCGATCCTTATCCTTATTAGCGGATGGCTTAATTGACTAGCAACTATTTAGAATATACAGTGACTATAAGATGTGTTTCATAATAGTGATCTGTAGTAACCCAGAAACCATTTTAAGAAAATAATATGTTAAACATGATTAAGGGTTGGTATTTAACCAATTTCGGAGTGTTATTGTACTTCAGAAGTAAAATTTGGGCTTTTTAATTTTTGGCCGGATAGTAAGCTCCGATCCCAGATAGTAAGCTCCGATCCTAGATAGTAAGCTCCGATCGGAACGGAAGTTCCGATCCCCAGCTGCCAGCAATGATCGATGACTCAGTCGCGAGTTTTGACAAGTGTCGATCATAGAGCAGATCGGAAGCTCCGATCGTAGATCGGAAGTTCCGATCCTGGCGTGGCAGACATGCACGTAATGAGCTGGATCGGAAGCTCCGATCCCGAAATCGGAAGTTCCGATCCTGGCCGAGAAATTTGGCTATAAATAGAGCAGTTCTGAGTTCATTTCAATTACGAATTCCCGAGTTTCCTTCTTTAGTTATATAGTGTGAGATATACACTTGAGGGCCCTATCGGTTATAATCGAAGTTCTGGAATAACCAAGTTGTGGTTATAGTCATCCGGGACTAGCGTCTTCAAAGGGCTTACTTCGGATGAAGGTATGGTCCGGGAATCGATTTAAGTTTTGGGAGTACTTATTAGCTTAGTTAAGGCTTATAGAACTTGTGTAGTGATACGGTGAACTTTTGAATATAGGCTTGGAACCTAGGATCTACTTTACTTGAACTAGCCTAGAGGTACATACACATTGACTGAGATTGCCAGCGAGTATACATGTTTATATGTTGCATTTATTTGGCATTATTATATGGCATGATGTATGATTTACCATTTTCTATACTCATATGTCATGTGCATATACACGTTGAGCCTATACCTTGTTATACCTGATTATAGAGCCGCTCAGCTCTATACTCGATAGTCTGTCACTGAGAGTACCGCGACGGCGGGGGAATTTATGTCTGTCTACTTTGGTGTACTAGACGAGTTTGTTTGCACCCAGAGGTTGATCCGTGCGGTGGCAGCACTCATATGGCGCCGGTTCTGAGCATGACTTTTCAGATGATCTTTTACCAGTCATCATGTAGCATGCATTATATACATATGTTTACTCATGTCTATGTACTGGGCGTAGCGCTCACATCCTAGTTGTTATCTTGGACACCCTATTCCATGGGGCAGGTCGCAGGATGGACGGAGCTGGTAGTTCAAGGCAGGACTAGGGAGCAGGAGCCTTGAGGAGTTTATTATACCACATGATTTGTTAGTTGTATGATGTTTATTTTAAGAATTTTGATATGGTTGTATCATTACAGATTTAAGCCTGAATTATATTACTAAGCTGATATGTAATTTATGGTTAAGTTTCCGCACGTTTTTACTCTGTTAAGTATATTGTTGTATTAAGTTTAATGCATGCTATTAGTTGCCAGTTAGTAGGTGATTCCATGCAGGGTCACTACATTTTTGGTATCAGAGCATGCTTAGATTTTGGGTATAGTACTTGGGATTTAGTTTAGTCTTGAGTAATTCTTGCGCATTTGGGATTTTAATGTGCAATTCTTTTCAGAATATGGCTGACGAGAGTCACGGTAGTGTTGGCCAGGGAGGTGGTCATCATCATCGTCGCCATCATCATCAGGATGATCAACATCGTCCTCATGAGGGTCGACGTCGCTATACTATTAATAAGTTCATGCAGGTAGGACCGAAACCCTTAGTGGGAGGCGAGAATCCTGAACAAGCTAGAAGCTGGATGTCTAAACTTGAGAGCACGTTCCGAGCTTTCAAGTGTACTGAGGAGCAGAAATTGGAAGTTCTAGAATTCGTTCTAGAGGATAGAGCACGTTTTTGGTGGGATGCCAAGGTTGCTCAGGCACGTACTGAGAGAGGACAGGTGACTTGGGGGGATTTCTGTCAGGAGTTTCAGAAATTATATTTTCCTCCGGCTGTTCGCCAAGCACGATCTATGGAGTTGCTTACTTTGAGGCAAGGATCAATGACTATTGATCAGTATCAGCAGCGATTTCTTGATCTGCTAACTTTCAGTCCTCATATCAATGCGAGTGATGCGTCGAAGTATGATATCTTTCTGCAAGGCCTGAACCAAGATATCTACGCACAGGTTGTCGTCTGTGATGACCCGGTGTCTTATGAGACTTTGGTGAACCGTTGCCGTCTTGTGGAGACCAGCAACAGGCATGGACAGTTGATGATGCCAGCACAGCCTAGTGGATTTATTGAGCCTCGAGCTCAATCCGTTGTGCCATCTGTACCTACGTCTTCTTCTACTCCTACTACTTCGTCTGGTTCTCGTGGTTCACGAGGTACTTTCCACTTTGGGAAGAAGAAGAAGAAGGAGGAGTTTTGTAGCCACTGTGGTGGGAAGCATCCTGCAGCTTCATGTCGGAGAGCTACTGGGGCTTGTTATATTTGTGGTCAGCAGGGACATGTGCGGAGAGATTGTCCTCAGCGCATGGGTTCTGCTAGTGGATCGGGATCCCAAGTAGGATCTCAGGCTTCTACTTTTCCACGTCAGCATCCAGCACCACAGAGTTCTTCTGGTTTTCGTCCCCAGACTCAATGGCAGGTGTTTGCTCTATCTCAGGAGCAGGCTACTGAGGGAAGAGATCGCATGTTGGTAGGTAACTTCTTGTTATGTGGTATTCCTGCACTTGTATTAATTGATACTGCAGCATCGCATTCCTTTATTTCTAGTCGCTTCATTAAGAGACATAGATTACCTTACGTATCATTAGATATGGATTTAGTTGTATCTACTCCGTTGGAGCAGGAGGTAGTAACTAAGCGTCTAGTGATGGGTTGCCTTCTGGAGTTTGAGGGTAATGTGTTATCGGCTAATTTGATGATATTAGCGATGACAGATTTTGATTGTATTTTGGGAATAGATATGCTGACTTTGTATCACGCTACTGTGGATTTTTATCAGCGTCTGGTACAGTTTCATCCCGTTGAGGGTGATAGCTGGTACTTTTATGGTAAGGGTGCGCGACCTCCGATGCCACTTGTTTCGGCTCTGAAGGCATGTCATGTCTTGGAGTCAGGTGGGGAGGGCTACCTCATCTATGCAGTTGATATGTCCATGAGTAGTACGGGTATTGATCAGCTACTGGTTGTCAGCGAGTTTCCTGACGTATTCCCTGATGAGATTCCTGGTTTTCCTCCGGTTCGAGAGGTTGAATTTGGTATTGATCTAGTACCATAAACTATGCCTATATCCCGAGCACCTTATCTTCTGGCACCGTCAGAGATGAGGGAATTGAAACAGTAGTTGAAAGATCTGCTTGATAAGGGATATATTCGTACAAGTGTTTCTCCGTGGGGAGCACCTGTTTTGTTTGTCAAGAAGAAGGATGGATCGATGCGATTATGTATTGATTACAGGCAGTTGAATCATGTCACCATCAAGAATAAGTATCCTTTGCTACGGATTGATGATCTGTTCGATCAACTACAGGGTACTTCTGTTTATTCGAAGATAGATCTGAGATCTGGATACCATCAGATGCGGGTACGAGACTCAGATATATCTACGACTGCTTTCAGGACCAGATACAGGCATTATGAGTTTCTGGTGATGCCATTCGGTTTGACGAATGCAGCGGCAGTCTTTATGAATCTGATGAATCAAGTATTTCGAGAATATCTGGATAGATTTGTCATCGTCTTCATAGATGATATTCTTGTCTATTCTCATGACAAGAATGAGCATGCACAACATTTGAGGATTGTTCTACAGACGTTACGAGATAAGCAGCTATATGCGAAATTGAGCAAGTGTGAATTCTGGCTTGATCGGGTAGTATTTCTCGGTCATGTGATTTCTAGAGAAGGGATATCTGTTGATCCTAGTAAGATAGAGGCAGTGCTGAACTGGTCTCGTCCGACAACGGTTGCTGAGATTCGTAGTTTCTTGGGTCTAGCGGGATATTACCGTCGGTTCATCGAGAATTTTTCACAGTTGGCCAGGCCTTTGACTCAGCTTACTCGGAAAGATGTTACCTTCATTTGGTCCTCGGATTGTGAGGAGTCGTTTCACGAGCTGCGTAGATGTCTTACTACTGCACCTGTGCTAGCTCTACCTTCTGGATCAGGAGGTTATGTTGTTTATACTGATGCCTCTGGTCAGGGGTTGGGATGTGTGTTGACACAGCATGGACATGTTATTGCCTATGCTTCTCGACAGTTGAAGACGCATGAGAATAACTATCCAGTGCATGATCTCGAGTTAGCCGCCATTGTATTTGCGCTCAAGATTTGGAGACATTATCTTTATGGCGAGAAATTTGAGATATTTACGGATCACAAGAGTTTGAAGTATTTATTCACTCAGGCAGAGTTGAATATGTGACAGAGACGCTGGATGGATCTCCTGAAGGATTATGATTGTGAAATCAAATATCATCCAGGTTCTGCTAATCTTAGTGCTGATGCCTTGAGTCGGCAGGTGAGACTGTCTGCACTTCAGACTAATGAAATATCTCATATGATTCAAGAGTGTTGTTCATTGAGTTTTACGCTCAAGCACAAGAAATGGAGGAATGGGATTCGTTTGTATACTATTCTATCTGAGCCAGCATTGTATTCTCGGATCAGAGATGCTTAGATATCTGATGTTAAAACTCAGCGATTGGCACGTTTAGCCAATGGAGTTAATACATCTGGATTCCATTTTCAAGCAGATGGTTTATTGTGCCTATCCAATAGAGTGGTTGTACCTAATGTTGCGGAGCTCAGGAATGATATTCTATCTCAAGCTCACAGGAGTCGATTATCAGTTCATCCTGGAAGTATGAAAATGTATAAGGACTTGCGAACTAGATTTTGGTGGAAGGGAATGAAGCGAAGTGTTTATCAGTTTGTTTCGAGATGTTTGGTTTGTCAACAGGTCAAGGCTGAACATCGACGACCAGGTGGATTACTGCAGAATCTTGAGATTCCTGAATGGAAGTGGGAGCACGTGACTATGGATTTTGTTACCCACTTGCCTATGACTTCACGTCAGTGTGATGCTATCTGGGTTATCGTTGACCGTTTGAAAAAATCAACACATTTTATTCCTTATAACCGGGATTATTCTTATGATCGCATGGCACGCTTATATATCCAGGAGATTGTGCGATTACATGGGATTCCAGTGAGTATTGTCAGTGATAGAGATCCGCGATTTACTTCACGTTTTTGGGGTAGTTTTCAGCAGGCGTTGGGTACCACTTTGAGTTTGAGCACGGCGTATCATCCGGAGACTGACGGGCAGTCAGAGCGCACTATTCGTACGCTGGAGGATATGCTACATTCTTCTGTCATGGACTTTGGTTTATCTTGGCAGGATCAGTTACCTTTGATTGAATTTGCCTACAATAACAGTTATCATCGTAGTATTGATATGGCACCTTTCAAGGCATTGTATGGTCGACGGTGTCGTACTCCGTTATTCTGGGATGAAGTCGGGGAACGGCAAGTCGAGGGTCCTGAATTGGTGCAGCAGATTGTAGACAAGGTAGATTTGATCAAGCATAGGATCAAAGTTGCTCAAGATAGACAAGCCAGTTCTGCGAATATTTGCCGCAGGCCACTTCAGTTTGAGCCTGGTGAATATGTTTTTCTGCGAGTATCACCTTTCAGAAAGGTGATGAGATTCAGTGTGAAAGTCAAGTTGTCTCTTCGTTACATTGGGCCTTTCCAGATACTGGAGAAGATCGGAGATGTTGCTTATCGTTTGGCTTTACCGCCATCTCTTTCCAATATACACAATGTTTTTCATGTGTCGTTGCTTCGACAGTACATAGCTGATGAATCTCATGTGATTCAGTCTACTGATATTCAGCTAGAGCCAGATCTGTCTTTTGTTGAACGACCAATTTGTATCCTAGACAGGAAGGAGAAAATTCTTCGGAACAAGACTATACCACTTGTGATGGTACAGTGGCGGCGCCGAGGCGTTGAAGAAGAAACTTGGGAAACTGAGAGTCGTATGCGAGCAAAATATCCTGAGTTGTTTGCTTTGTATTTTTGATTACCATGTAAGATGTAATTACCGTTGTTGTAATAAGACATGATTTGATGTTTCATATTGTTATCTTGATTTGTCTTTAGATGTTATTTCGCGGACGAAATATCTAAAGGTGGGGAGAATTTAGTAACCCAGAAACCATTTTAAGATAATAATATGTTAAACATGATTAAGAGTTGGTATTTAACCAATTTCGGAGTGTTATTGGACTTCAGAAGTAAAATTTGGGCTTTTTAATTTTGGGCCGGATAGTAAGCTCCGATCGAAACGGAAGCTCCGATCCTGGAACGGAAGTTCCGATCCCCAGCTGCCAGCAATGATCGATGACTCCGTCGCGAGTTTTGACAAGTGTCGATCATAGAGCAGATCGGAAGTTCCGATCCTGGCGTGGCAGACATGCACGCAATGAGCTGGATCGGAAGCTCCGATCCCGAAATCGGAAGTTCCGATCCTGGCCGAGAAATTTGGCTATAAATAGAGCAGTTCTGAGTTCATTTCAATTACGAATTCCCGAGTTCCCTTCTTCAATTATATAGTGTGAGATATACACTTGAGGGCCCTATCGGTTATAATCGAAGTTCTGGAATAACCAAGTTGTGGTTATAGTCATCCGGGACTAGCGTCTTCAAAGGGCTTACTTCGGACAAAGGTATGGTACGGGAATCGATTTAAGTTTTGGGAGTACTTATTAGCTTAGTTAAGGCTTATAGAACTTGTGTAGTGATACAGTGAACTTTTGAATATAGGCTTGGAACCTAGGATCTACTTTACTTGAACTAGCCTAGAGGTACGTACACATTGACTGAGATTGCCAGCGAGTATACATGTTTATATGTTGCATTTATTTGGCATTATTATATGGCATGATGTATGATTTACCGTTTTCTATACTCATATGTCATGTGCATATACACGTTGAGCCTATACCTTGTTATACTTGATTATAGAGCCGCTCAACTCTATACTCGATAGTCTGTCACTGAGAGTACCGCGACGGCGGGGGCATTTATGTCTGTATACTCTAGTGTACTAGACGAGTGTGGTTGCACCCATAGGTTGATCCGTCCGGTGGCAGCACTCATATGGCGCCGGTTCTGAGCATGACTTTTCAGATGATATTTTACCAGTCATCATGTAGCATGCATTATATACATATGTTTACTCATGTCTATGTACTGGTCGTAGCGCTCACGTCCTAGTTGTTATCTTGGACATCCTATTCCATGGGGCAGGTCGCAGGATGGACGGAGCTGGTAGTTCAAGGCAGGACTAGGGAGCAGGAGCCTTGAGGAGTTTATTATACCACATGATTTGTTAGCTGTATGATGTTTATTTTAAGAATTTTGATATGGTTGTATCATTACAGATTTAAGCCTGAATTATATTACTAAGCTGATATGTAATTTATGGTTAAGTTTCCGCACGTTTTTACTCTGTTAAGTATATTGCTGTATTAAGTTTATCGCATGCTATTAGTTGCCAGTTAGTAGGTGATTCCATGCAGGGTCACTACATGATCTCTCTTTATTCACTATCTCATCTTACTTACACTATAGTATATTCAAGGTCTTTATCAAAACAACAATAGTATATCACAATATAACAATATGAAGAAAGACAAAGAAAATGCAATTAATGAATGTAAATTATATTAAACAAAGATTGTTTATACATAGAGTCATAAAAGCCCTTAGCCACAAGTTGGCTAACCGGGCACCCACTCTTTCAAGAATACATGCTCTCCTACCTTGAAGTGTCACGACCTCCGGTGAACATTCGCGTAACTAGCCTGTCGATCCTGGGCCGCCTTAATCCTGCGTTGGATCAACTCCACTGCATCAGTCATCTACTGAATCATCTGAGGACCCTCAACATGACGTTCGCCAACCTCGTCCCAAAACAGAAGGTACGACAACATCGTCCATAAAGAGCCTCAAATGGTGCCATGCCAATGCTACGATGGAAACTATTGTTGTAAGCAAACTCCACCAATGGTAAATGATCATGACACGCTGGACCAAAATCCATCACTGCTGCGCGAAGCATATCCTCTAAAGTGCGAATAGTACGCTCGGACTGTCCATCTATCTCGGATGATAAGGCCGTCCTCAAGCTCAAAGTAGTACCAAAGGCTCGCTGGAAACTACCCCAAAATCTCGAGGTGAATCTTGGATCTCTATCACTGACAATGCTCAATGAAATGCCATGCAATCGAACGATCTCCCGCACATACAATTTCTCCATCCTATCAATGGTATAGTTGCGGTTATAGGGAAGAAAATGCGCTGACTTCAATAATCGATCCACGACAACCCAAATAGCGTCACAATTCCTGGAAGACATAGGCAAGTGGGTGACAAAATCCATCGTCACATGCTCCCAATTCCACTCAAGAATCTCTAAGCTATGAAGTAACCCTTCGGTTCATCTAAACTCTACCTTGACATGCTGACACACAAGGCATCGCGATACAAACTGATAAACACTGCGCTTCATCCATTTCCACCAAAACCGTTTGTGAAGATCCTTATACATCTTCATGCTTCCTGATGTACAGAGAATCGACTGCGGTGAGCTTGCGATAAGATCTCATCCCTCAAAGCATAATCCTCGTGAGCTTGCGATAAGATCTCATCCCTCAAAGCAGAATCCTCGGGTACCACAACTCGATCAGAAAGACACAACAGACCATCTTCTTGCAGATGAAAACCAGAAGTATTACCATGCTCAGCCAAACGGGCCAACTTCTAAGTCTTCAAATCAGAATTCTGAGTTTCCTGGATTTGTCGATACAAGGCTGGCTCTGCAAGCACAGAAAAAACACGAATCCCTTGCTGTTCTTTCTTATGAAGGAACGTGAATCCCAAAGAACAACGCTCCTCCACTGCCTTCGAAATTGAGCTGGTACGAAGGTAACTCACATAGACCTTGCGACTAAGCGCATCAGCAACGGGGTTTGAAGAACTCGGATGGTACTTGATCTCGCAATCATAATCCTTCAACAGATCCATCCAACGACGCTGTCGCATGTTCAACTAAGCCTGAGTGAACAGATACTTCAAACTCTAATGATTGGTGAAGATCTCAATACGCTCTCCGTACAAATAGTGACGCCATATTTTCAAAGCAAAGACAATGGCTGCAAGCTCTAGATCATATACGGGATAGTTCACCTCGTGAGTTTTCAACTGTCTGTAAGCATACGCGATCACGTGGTCACTTTGAGTCAACACTGTAAGAGTGGGTGCCCAGTGAGCCAACTGTGTGGCTATGGGCTTTGATGACTCTTTGTATAAACAATCTTTTGTTTAATATTATTTACACTTTTATGGCAATGACTTTATATTACTTCATATTGTTATATTGTGATATACTATTGTTGTTTTGATAAAGACCTTGAATATACTATAGTGTATGTAAGATGTGGTAGAACATGGAGATGTCTATCATGAAATACATCTTATAGTCACTGTATGTTCTAAAACCGTTCCTAGTCGATTGAGCCGTCCGATAATAAGGATAAGGATCGCTCGAGTTTGAGACTAGCATTTGCGATGCGGAGTACCACGTTTCATTGGTAGGGAACATGGAGATGTTCGAAGCATGCAAATGGATATTCATAGGATGAATAATCGAACTACCCTATCCGGACTTTCCAAGTGGTTATCACTTATCGAGTGGATAAAGTCCGCGGTTTTGGTTGTACACCATTAGTCCTTACGACTTGAAACATCATGGAGACTCTATATGCTAGTGCTGTGCTTTGACTCGTTTACCGACTCTATGGGGGTCATCAGGTGTCGAGATTGGGTACAGTTACGACACATATAGGAGTCAATGCATTGTTGTCAAGGATTCACCACATACTTGCGAGTGTGGATATCCTATGCGATCTGAGGAGATATTAGTGTGACAAATCTCTGGCCAGAGTACTTGATGTGATTTAAGAAATGGTTTCTTAGTAGCACATGCGATGTCACTAATTTGATCTTCAAGATGTATTGCATAGTTATCAAATCTTGAGCGACTCTCGATATACCAATGGTTGTTGATTCGATCGGGATATTGGATGAAGGGACCGTACTGTACGCTAACCAAAATCTACTGGTTCTTGTAGGCACTATCAGTGATACCTAGGGAATCATGGGGCGATGTTGCTAGGCGCTTTACCATGATTCGTTGGGCAAGTCGGAAAGTGTTGTTCCGAGTCACAAGGAGTTGTGAGCCCACGGCTAGCTGTATCCCTGAACCATTGAGGGTCACACAGTGTAATGGAGTTTTAATCCCCGTTGAGATAGTTAAATTTAAAGAGTTAAATTTAATGAACTAAGGAGTTGGACTTCTTAAATAAGAGTAAGGGAGTAGGATTTCCTAAAATGACATAGGGATGGACATTTTTGGAAACCACTGAATTCGGATTCAGGAAAATTTACTTTGACTTTAAAATGTGCAGAAATGGTTTCTGTGCACATTGGTGAAATCAGTTCATCAATCGGAGTCACGATGAATTTTATATTAATTTCTGAACGAGCGGGCTTTGCTTGTCGGGCCCCAGCTTATGACTAATGGGCCCTAAGGTGTTAGTGGCCTGCATTATAAATAAGTTATTTCAGTACAGAAATTACACACAACAGGTCATAATTTTTGAGACAGAGAAAATTTTCGAACCCTAGCTCTCTCTCTCTGTTCGGCCGACCCCTCCCCCTCTGCCCGAGATTTTCCGGTCTGTGATTTTGAATTGCAGTCTGGAATAGCGAATCAGATTCGTTTATTCTCTTCGCAGAAAACTTCTGATAGATTTTCTAGTGCAATCTATCAGAGGGATTAAACCTCTGTTCGTGGACCTGATTGAAGGAGTTCATCGGTTCCAGGGAGAGACAACAAGAGCAGATCAAATCTGTTGGTGTCCATTAATCTCGTTGCGAGATTGGAGGTAAAATTTAATAACTGTTATTTAAATTTTACACACACAATAATTTAATCGTTGAACGGTTGATACCCACACTATGGAATTGTTCCATAACAAAATTTTTAAACTTCCGCTGCACCGGGTATCAATCGTGATTGATCTGACCGCCAGTTTTCCAACAGTGGTATCAAAGCCAGGTTGCTCAGATCAAACGATTAAATTAATCAATTGTACAAAATTTTTGAGTCTCGGTTTTTGAAACAAAATAAATATTTTTAAATAAAAAAAAAAATTTTTTTCGGGGCAAAACCCGGGCAGCGATTGGATCGCTGCCCGGTGGGGCAGCAATTGTTGCTGCCCCGGGCGGCGCACGGCGCCGCCCAAAGGGGGCGCACGGCGCCGCCCAAAGGGGGCGCACGGCGCCGCCCAAGGCGGCGACCGTCGCCGCCCAGGGCAGCGCTGGGCGCTGCGCAGGGCAGCGCTGGGCGCTGCCCAGGGCAGCGCTGGGCGCTGCCCAGGGGCGGCGCTCGGCGCCGCCCAGGGCAGCGCGTGTCCCGGGCGGCCCGCGGGAAAAATTATATTTTTTATTTAAAAATTAATTTTAATATTTAAAATTTTATTTTTGGTCCGGTCAAAAATTGTTTTTGATTGGTTCACGAGATTTCGGATCGAATTGTTCGAGTCCGTAAATTTTAAAATTGATTTTGGATAAATTTGAATTTTTGGAAAATTTTAATATTTTATCCGTAAATTGAATTTTGAAATCAATTATTTTGGTACAATTGATGATAAGATATGATCTTATGATATATTAAGTAAAATATGATTTTATTTGTAAAATTGGATTTTATAGATAAAATATGATTTTATTTGATATAGAGATAAAATATGATTTTATATGTGAAATGAGATTTATATATAAAATATGATTTTATCTTGTTTAAATTTGAATTGCCACAGCATGTTATCCAATAAATTAATTTTGAATTAAATGTTATTGGATAAGGATGATCGATTGCCATGACCAATTTTGTAGGTGTATGTTAGGAATTTACATTTTGTCTTTATTATTGTTGGTTTTATTAATGGGCCTGGTTTATGGCCCGATATGAATGTCATATGTAATAAAAGTGGGCTTGGTTTATAGCCCGTTCCCACCCCCTAAAAATGTATCCCCTACTTGTCATTGTTATTTATTGTAAATACATTAGATTTAGTGGGAGATCAAGATTTGAAGATGGTGGGCCCAGCAGACAATGAAGACTGAAGAAATGTAAATTGGAAGCATATGTAATAGGATTGCATTTGCATACTGCATATTACCTAGGATTGGACTAAGACCCGTGATTGGCAACCACGGGTCAATTAGAAATGGAATCGATCATCCTATATAATATGTGATATTATGATTGTATGCATGTTTAGACATAAATTGCGTGAATCCGGCAATGCATGCAATAAATTAAATATGATGAGACAAATATTTTTATAAATAAAATCCCTCATTTTAAATATGATTTAAAATTTATATCAAGATAAATAAAGGAAATTTAAATATTGTTTAAATGTTCCTACCTTCCATCAACGGTCAATGTATGTGACGCTACCCGCGGATACGGTCCGGCTCATATTATTGGGGGGGTCCGTCCGTCGGAAAGCTGTACATTGGATCGACAAATGTTGTAAGTTGGGTGGAACTCTCATGGGATCGGCTCATATTATTGGGGGATCCACATGGCGACCGTCCATCACAACTTAATATTGATGGGTCATCTTGACATGTCACTTTAAACGGCGTCATATTATTGGGCCCTTATTGGACATGAGGTAAAAACATGGGGGTTGCTTTGGAAGCAATTGGGCTCTACCTTTTGAGAATTATGGTTGGCTGATATTATTCGGGACCATAAGTTTGTCAATTGGACTCCATGTTCTCACTAAGGAAAAGTTTCCCGTTTTCACTAGAGGGTGGTGAAATCGTTAAAATAGTGGGAGTGAGATTCATAAAATTAAATTCGCCTATTTTATGTCTTAGTAAATTGTTAAACAATCATTGATATATGTCTGTTTTTCTTTTCAGTATTTCATACAATGAATTCGCGAAATCCATTATTCTCGATCCTCGAACAAAACAAGTTGACTGGCGCCAACTATACGGAATGGTTCCGGAAGTTGAAGATTGTCTTAACTTCGGAGAAAATGCTCTACGTGTTAGAGAAAGCACCTCCGAAGGAAGCACCAGCTGACATAAGTCCGGAGGAATTGGCCAAACTTGATGCATGGTGTGACCATGACATCAAGACCAAATGCTATATGCAAGCCTCGATGTCTGATGAACTCCAGAGGCGATTTGAGGACACGGTGAATGCTGCTGACATTCACGCGCAACTCAAGGAACTTTTTGGGGCTCAGTCGAGGGCTGAAAGGTTCTCTACTGTTAAGGAGTTGATGACGTGCCGCATGCGTGAAGGGACTTCGGTCCGTGATCATGGGGTACGAGTGATTTGGCTCATACAGAAGTTAGCGACCCTTGATTTGGTGTTGGAGCATGAACTCAATGTGGATTTATTGCTTCTGTCTCTTCCTTCTTCATTTGATGGATTCGTGATAAATTTTAATATGAACAAGATAGAGGCCACCCTTGAAGAGATGGTCAATATGCTCGTTACATATGAATCCACACTTAAGAAGGATAAGCCAGCTTTCTTGGTGGGCTCCTCATCTTCTGCTAAGAAGGGGCCAAGTATGAAGGGCAAGAAACGTTCTACCCCACCCAAGAAAGTCGAGCCCGAGAAGAAGCAAAAGACAAAGGCTTCAAACAATGGAAAATCCAAGGATGTTTGCCATTACTGCAAGAAGCCGGGTCATTGGAAGCGCAACTGCAAGGAATATCTTGAGCAGTTGGGAACTGCAAAGGGTATGTTCTATATTGAAATAAACATGTCACTTAATACAACTTCTTGGGTATTGGATATCGGATGTGGATCTCACATTTGCAATGATTTGCAGGTGATGACAAGAAGTCGCAGGCTTAGAATGGGTGAGACCCAGCTGAGGCTCGGGAATGGTTCCAGAGTTGAAGCTACGGCCATAGGAGATGTTTGTTTGACTTTGCAGAACGGTTTTAAATTATTGTTAAGAGATGTTTTATTTGTGCCAGATTTAATTAAAAACATTATTTCTATTTCTATGCTTGATAGAGATGGTTATTCTTGCAATTTTGTGAATGGGATTTGCAATATTTACAAGAATGAATGTTTAATTGGAAATGGACAACTTGAAAACGATCTATACAACTTAAAACTAAAAGACGTTCCAGTGAATTATGTTGATAAACCGGCGACAACAAACAAAAGGAAAATCGATAGTCAAAACCCGCAAACCTTTGGCATGCTAGGCTAGGTCATATTTCCTCAAGGAGGATGAACAAGCTAGTGGGAGAGGGCATGTTTGATATGTCTGATATTAATTCTCTACCTACTTGTGAATCCTGCCTAAAAGGAAAAATGACTAAATCTCCTTTTAAGGGGAAACCTGAGCGTAGTCCGAATCTGTTGGATTTGATCCATACAGATGTTTGTGGTCCATTTAGAGTAGGGACTCAACATGGCCACACCTACTTCATTACCTTTACTGATGATTATTCAAGGTATGGTATTTATATTTAATGAAATATAAGTCTGAAGCATTTGAAAAGTTCAAAGAATTCAGGGCTGAAGTAGAAAACAAGCTAGGTAAAAGTATTAAAGCACTTCGATCGGATCGAGGTGGAGAATACTTGAGTACCGAGTTTTTGGACTATCTGAAAGAGAATGGGATTCTCTCTCAGTGGACTCCTCCTATGACACCACAGCTTAATGGTGTATCGGAGCGTCGTAATCGAACTTTGTTGGACATGGTTCGATCTATGATGAGCTTCACTGAGCTTCCACCTTCGTTTTGGGGCTATGCGCTTGAAACGGCGGTATTGTTGTTGAACAACGTCCACACTAAAGCAGTGGACAAAACACCATACGAGTTATGGAATGGCAAAGCTCCTAAGTATTCGTACTTGAGGATTTGGGGATGTCCTGCTTACGTGAAGCGGACAGTGGGAGATAAGTTGGATAGTCGATCCAGCTTATGTTATTTTGTAGGGTATCCGAAGAATTCAATCGGATATTATTTCTATTATCCTGCTGAAACAAAGGTGTTTGTTTCTAGGAATGCCACCTTCTTGGAGAAGGAATTCTTATTGGATAAGAAAGGAGAGATGATGGAACTCGAAAAAGTTCGAGAAGAACCCGAAATGCAAAATAACGATCCTACACCTCAGGAACCATTGCTGGACACGCCTGCACCTAGAAGATCCGAAAGGACTTCTAGACCTCCAGTTCGATATGGTCTTCTTCTTGAAGGGGATCAAGATGAACCCGACATTGGATGTGATCCAAGAAACTTCAAGGAAGCAATTTCTGATGCGGATTCGAATTTATGGCTTGAAGCTATGCAGTCAGAATTGGATTCGATGCATACAAACCAAGTTTGGTCTTTAGTAGATCCTCCCGATGGAATTGTTCCGATAGGGTGTAAATGGATCTACAAGAGAAAGCTTGGGCCTGATGGTAAGGTATTGACCTACAAGGCACGATTGGTGGCAAAAGGTTATACTCAAAGACAAGGAGTTGACTATGATGAAACCTTTTCACCAGTTGCAATGTTCAAGTCCATAAGAATCCTTATTGCCATAGCTGCATGGTATGACTATGAGATATGGCAAATGGATGTGAAGACTGCCTTTCTTAATGGAGACATTAAGGAAGAAATCTATATGAAGCAGCCTGAGGGGTTCACATCCATGGGAAGCGAGCATAAGGTATGCAAGCTTCAGAGATCAATTTATGGTCTAAAACAAGCATCAAGAAGTTGGAACCAGAAATTTGATGAAACAATAAAAGATTTTGGTTTCATCAAGAACCCGGAGGAACCTTGCGTGTACAAGAAAGTAGTTAAGGATGCGGTGACATTCTTAGTACTTTATGTTGATGACATCCTACTCATTGGGAATGATGTAGGGATGTTGCAATCAACAAAGATATGGTTATCAGGTAGATTTTCGATGAAGGATTTGGGAGAGGCATCCTACATTCTTGGGATACAGATCTATAGAGATAGGTCTAAGAGAATGATAGGACTCACTCAATCAACCTACATCGATACCATATTGAAACGGTTTTCAATGGATGGGTCCAAAAGAGGACATCTACCCATGTGTCATGGAGTTTCTCTATCCAAGTCTATGTGTCCCAAGACTGATGAAGAGATAGAGAATATGACACATGTACCATATGCGTCAGCTATAGGTAGTATCATGTATGGGATGATATCTACCAGACCGGATGTAGCATTTGCTCTGAGTGTCACGAGCAGATATCAGTCTAATCCTGGTCAAATGCATTGGAAAGCCGTGAAGGACATTCTTAAGTACTTGCGAAGGACTAAGAATATGTTCATGGTTTATGGAGGACGAGAACTCAAATTGGAAGGCTATACCGACTCTAGCTTCCAAAGTGATGTGGATGACTCGAAGTCAACCTCTGGATTTGTGTTCATGCTCAATGGCGGTGCTGTCTCTTGGAAGAGTTCCAAGCAGGACACCACAGCGGATTCCACCACTGAGGCTGAATACATTGCAGCATCAGCTGCTGCTAAAGAGGCCGTTTGGATGAGGAAGTTCGTCCAAGAGTTGGGCGTCATTCCTGAATTTGTTGGTCCAGTCCCGGTGTACTGTGACAACACGGGTGCCGTTGCTCAAGCAAAGGAACCAAGGTCTCATCAAAGATCCAAACACGTACTGAGGAAATACCACATAATCCGGGAGATTGTGGAAAGAGGAGACATCATTGTCGAACGAGTGGCCTCTGCAGACAATATCGCTGATCCGCTTACTAAGCCCTTGCCAGGACCATTGTTTGACAAACATCGCGAAGCAATGGGTCTACGTAGTATGACTAGTTGGCTATAGGGCAAGTGGGAGATTGTAAGAGTGGGTGCCCAGTGAGCCAACTGTGTGGCTATGGGCTTTGATGACTCTTTGTATAACAATCTTTTGTTTAATATTATTTACACTTTTATGGCAATGACTTTATATTACTTCATATTGTTATATTGTGATATACTATTGTTGTTTTGATAAAGACCTTGAATATACTATAGTGTATGTAAGATGTGGTAGAACATGGAGATGTCTATCATGAAATACATCTTATAGTCACTGTATGTTCTAAAACCGTTCCTAGTCGATTGAGCCGTCCGATAATAAGGATAAGGATCGCTCGAGTTTGAGACTAGCATTTGCGATGCGGAGTACCACGTTTCATTGGTAGGGAACATGGAGATGTTCGAAGCATGCAAATGGATATTCATAGGATGAATAATCAAACTACCCTATCCGGACTTTCCAAGTGGTTATCACTTATCGAGTGGATAAAGTCCGCGGTTTTGGTTGTACACCATTAGTCCTTACGACTTGAAACATCATGGAGACTCTATATGCTAGTGCTGTGCTTTGACTCGTTTACCGACTCTATGGGGGTCATCAGGTGTCGAGATTGGGTACAGTTACGACACATATAGGAGTCAATGCATTGTTGTCAAGGATTCACCACATACTTGCGAGTGTGGATATCCTATGCGATCTGAGGAGATATTAGTGTGACAAATCTCTGGCCAGAGTACTTGATGTGATTTAAGAAATGGTTTCTTAGTAGCACATGCGATGTCACTAATTTGATCTTCAAGATGTATTGCATAGTTATCGAATCTTGAGCGACTCTCGATATACCAATGGTTGTTGATTCGATCGGGATATATGGATGAAGGGACCGTACTGTACGCTAACCAAAATCTACTGGTTCTTGTAGGCACTATCAGTGATACCTAGGGAATCATGGGGCGATGTTGCTAGGCGCTTTACCATGATTCGTTGGGCAAGTCGGAAAGTGTTGTTCCGAGTCACAAGGAGTTGTGAGCCCACGGCTAGCTGTATCCCTGAACCATTGAGGGTCACACAGTGTAATGGAGTTTTAATCCCCGTTGAGATAGTTAAATTTAAAGAGTTAAATTTAATGAACTAAGGAGTTGGACTTCTTAAATAAGAGTAAGGGAGTAGGATTTCCTAAAATGACATAGGGATGGACATTTTTGGAAACCACTGAATTCGGATTCAGGAAAATTTTTTTTGACTTTAAAATGTGCAGAAATGGTTTCTGTGCACATTGGTGAAATCAGTTCATCAATCGGAGTCACGATGAATTTTATATTAATTTCTGAACGAGCGGGCTTTGCTTGTCGGGCCCCAGCTTATGACTAATGGGCCCTAAGGTGTTAGTGGCCTGCATTATAAATAAGTTATTTCAGTACAGAAATTACACACAACAGGTCATAATTTTTGAGACAGAGAAAATTTTCGAACCCTAGCTCTCTCTCTCTGTTCGGCCGTCCCTCCCCCTCTGCCCGAGATTTTCCGGTCTGTGATTTTGAATTGCAGTCTGGAATAGCGAATCAGATTCGTTTATTCTCTTCGCAGAAAACTTCTGATAGATTTTCTAGTGCAATCTATCAGAGGGATTAAACCTCTGTTCGTGGACCTGATTGAAGGAGTTCATCGGTTCCAGGGAGAGACAACAAGAGCAGATCAAATCTGTTGGTGTCCATTAATCTCGTTGCGAGATTGGAGGTAAAATTTAATAACTGTTATTTAAATTTTACACACACAATAATTTAATCGTTGAACGGTTGATACCCACACTATGGAATTGTTCCATAACAAAATTTTTAAACTTCCGCTGCACCGGGTATCAATCGTGATTGATCTGACCGCCAGTTTTCCAACAAACACGCACCCCAAACCCTGTAAAGAAGCATCGGTGAAGACTACAAAACCACCTGATCCAGACGGCAAAGAAAGAACAGGAGCTGTCGTTAAATGACGTCTCAACTCACAAAAACTATCTTCACAAGCATCTGACCACACAAAAGAAGCATCTTTCTTTGTCAACTAAGTCAAAGGCCAAGCTATCTGAGAGAAGTTTTCCACAAAACGACGGTAGTACCCTGCCAAACCAAGGAAACTACGAATCTCAGAAGCTGTAGTCGGACGCGACCAATTCATAATTGCCTCTGTCTTGCTGGGGTCAACAGATACGCCCTCCTAAGAAATGGCATGACCAAGGAATACAACTCGATCAATCCAGAAGTCAGACTTGCTCAGATTTGCGTACAACTGTCTTTCCCTCAAGACCTGAAGTATAGTGTAGAGATGGTAGGCATTCTCATCCATGCTGCGAGAATACACAAAGATGACATCGATTAACACTACCACAAACTTATCCAGAAAGTCGCGGAATACCCTGTTCATCAGATCCATCAAAATAGCTGGAGCATTCGTCAGACCAAACGGCATCATTAGAAACTCATAGTGTCCATACCGCATATGAAATGCTATCTTAGGAACATCCTCCTGCCGAACTCGCAACTGATGATACCCAGACCGAAGATCAATCTTCGAATAGACAGAAGTACCCTGTAATTGATCAAAGAGATCATCCATCCGTGGAAGAGGATACTTATTCTTCATTGTCACTTGATTCAACTGACGGTAATCGATACACAACCGCATCGAACCATCCTTATTCTTGACAAACAACATTGGGCTCCCCATGGCAAAACACTGGGTTGAATATAGCCGTTATCAAGAAGATCTTGAAATTACTTCTGCAGCTCTTTCATCTCTAATGGCGCTAAATGATAAGGAGCCCTGGAAATCGGTGCAGTCCCTGGCAGTAACTCGATGCCAAACTCGATCTCCCGTACTAGTGGCAAACTTGGAATCTCCTCCGGAAACACATCTGGAAAATCACGAACCACTGGTATCTCCTAGATATCTGGCTCTCCTAAGGATGCGTCAATGGCGTAGATAAGGTAGCCTTCCCCGCCAGACTCTAAAGCACGCCGGGCCTTCAGAGCAGAAACTACTGGCATCGGAGGTCGCGCTCCCTCACCATAGAAATACCAAGACTCGCAATCCTCCGGACGGAACTGAACAAATATCTGATGGCAATCCACAATCGCTCGGTAGGTATTCAGGAGATCTATCCCACTGATACAATCGAAATCCTCCATGCCTAGAATCATCAGTTTAGCACTAAGTTGATGCCCCTCGAAATCCAAAACACAACCCATAACTAGACGCTTCGCTAAAACCTCGCTACCCATAGGAGTAGAAACTACTAGCAAGACTTCTAAAGGAATGAATGGTAACTTATACTTCTTAGCAAAACGTGATGAGACGAAAAATGCGATGCACCGGTATCAATCAAAACATATGCAGGAAAACCACATAAACTACAGATACCTACGATTATCCGATCACTGTCAGCCTCTGCCTGTTCCTGGTTATGCGCAAAGACTTGACCCTCGGTATGAGGCCGCAAAGAAGAATGACCCCGAGAAGGAGTCTGAGCAGGATGCCGCTGAGACTGATGACGCTGCTGATGAGAAAGTTGTGGCTGATATTGCTGCTGGTAAAGTGGATGCTGGTACTGAGGTGGCTGAACATATGCCTAAGAACCTCCAGAACCACTCGTTGCTCCCATCAGTAACGGACAATCCCTCTTCATATGACCCTCCTGACCACACTGGAAACATGCTCCACTCAAACGAGGACATGGGCCTGCAGGATTCTTGCGCCCACACTAACGACATCGGTCCGATCTCTGTCCACCAAAGTTATGCACTCCACCAGATCCAGATGAAGAAGAAGAAGTACCTCCTGGCTTCTTGAAAGACTGTCCCTTCGGACCCAGAGTACTGGCACTCACTGACTTGGAAGAAGAAGAGAAGAGTCCCTTGTTCCTCCGAATACTATCCTTGGCCTGGCGACAACGGTCTACCAAGTCCTCGTAAGTCCCATGACCGCCCACAGCAACCATCCGATGAATCTCCGGATTCAGACCCTGAAGAAAATGGTCGTACTTTGCCATAGAACTATTAGCAATGTGAGGACAATAAGATAGCAGATCAAATAACTTCGGCTGGTACTCCTCGATTGTCATCGTACCCTGTCGCAAACTCAGTAACTCATTGGCTTTCGCCTGACGCAGAGCTGGAGGAAAATACAACCTCTGATAAGCAGTACGAAACTCGGCCCATGTAGCTGCTCCCCTCGCTTCTATGAATGGTGCGGAAGTAGATCTCCACCAATTCATCGCTCGACCCTCAAGCATGAAGGCAAGAATCTCCATCTTATCCTCGTCTGAGCAATGGAACTCCTAAAAACAATGCTCCATCCTCTCAAGCCAATCCTCAGCCTCCTCAGATGACTCACCTCCTGCCAATGGCTTCGGGCTAAACTCCTTGAATCTGCGCATGATCAGTCGTCTGCGCCCCTCATGCTGACCTCGACGACGTCTATGATCATTCGGATTTCCCCAACGACCGCCCCCTCCGCTATTGTGGTTCTCATCAAAATCTGCCATATGTTTCATAAGAACAGATAATCACTAAATTCGCTTTACAAAATTCCCAGGGCAATGCGCTCTGATACCAAAAAGTGTATTGGCCCAACCCGGATCCACTATCTAATCAGAGTTATAATTAAGGGCATGCATAAAACTCAAAGCGTAAAGAGCGGATAATTAAATATACAACAAATCCAATCGGCAGAAATACAACCGACGATAACACAAGTGTATAAATACCATTATACAACCAAATCGAAGGTTCAGGGTAAACAAATCCCTACCCTCTAAACTCCACACTCTCGGGTCCTCAATTCTGCTGAGAGCCGCCTGGACCATCCAGCCTCAAACCTGCCCCGCCACAAGGTATACGACAAATACCAAAAAGGGGGGCGTGAGAAACAACGCTCAATACGAAGCAATGATATATAAACTAATATGCAGCAAACAAATGATTTAAAATCACTTGGTAAAACAGTCTACTCAGGGCGCCATGAACACACAGTACTGTGCTAAGAGAGCTACTACGGGGGGTACTCGTGTATTCCCCTATCCACTATAGCATCTACTCCACCGTCGTGTCGCTTCTAGTGATAGCAAAACCAGGGGCTGAGTGTCCCCAGACAAGAATCCATAAGGAGTAACTCATCACTGATGGAAACTTGTCATGACTCACATCATACCATATGCAGTCTACCGTAAAAATATGTATGTGCTAAAGCCATAAAACATGGTAAAACACGTAGCACATAATCATGCAACATATAAGCATATATATCATGTCGTCTATCTCGGTCAGTACTTACGTACCTCTAACACTGCCGGTCAAACCTTGCTCCACTGGTCTAAACTCCAAGCCTACTAGTCCAGTCTACTGCTACTACAATGCAAATACTCATGCATCATTAATTAAGCTCTAAAAGCCTTAACTAAGCTAATGCATACTCCTAAATATTTTTAGGATGCCAAAGTTATACCTGCGTCCGTCGTTAGCCTTTGCTGTCGATAGCCTCAAAACTAGACCACAGCTCCGCTACGATGCCTAGATCACTGCGCCACTTCTGGATTTCCCGTAGGACGCCTAGATCTCCCTAGATCTGAGTTAGAAGTCCTAGGAATTGAGAGAGAAGAGAGGAATTGGTGCACCTCAAATGAACTATCGGCCCTCATATTTATAAACACGGAACATTGCGTTCGTTCTGCATGAAGAACGTTGCTTCCGATCCCCATCGTTGCTTCCGATGTCACATCAAGTGCATAAGCAATGACGTAATATATCTGACGTCAAAGATGACATCAGCTGCTAGAACGTTGCTTCCGTTCTGGGTCTCCCTTCGAACCATTTCCAATCATTCCGAATCCATATCTGACGTAAAAAATTGATTTAGTTCCTCCTGCATTGCTTCAATCCAGCTAGCATCTTGTAAGGATTCATCTATGTGCTTAGGCTGTAGCTGTGAAATGAATGCTGCATGCAATAGTTTGTTAATAATTTGATTATGTGTACGGATAGGGGCAATAGGGGTACCGATGACCAGGTCGGGTGGATGATTTTTAATCCACCGAAGATTTGGTCCAAGGGGATTCGTGTCCCCTTCTCGAAGCTGGCTGTCGACAGTCTTATCGGAACTTTCAATCACATTCGGTATGTATTATTCTGGACAATTGTCAATGGTGAAGATCGGAGCTTCCGAACTCTAATGAGCTTCTGAACCCTGTTCCGAGCTTCCGATCTCTCCGAAGCTCAAAGCTCTTACCGGACCATTTTCGATCGTTCTGAATCCATTTTTCAACTTCTTAGACTCATTTGAGGATCTCTTAATCATGTCTTTAATCCATTAAACATAATTAGGTTCTTGATTAACTTAATTTGGAGACGGGTTACTACATTCTTTCCCACATAAGAAATTTCATCCTCGAAATCAGGACTAGGGTAACAAAACAAAAGAGTACTGATTCAACTTGTAATTACAATACTTCAATATTCAATACAACTGAACTACTGAAAATATAGTACAATTAAAACAAATCTGGATTCTAATAACGCATACGGCTCTCCAACTCCAAAGTTTCTTCCTCAGGATCTCGATGTTGCTACTGAACCATGATTAGAGGAATCCGCTTATTTCAAAGCACCTTGTCTTTCATGTCAAGAATTATGAGCGGTCTCTCCACGTATGACAAATCAGGCTCCGTCGGATGCAGAATGTGCAACTCATCTGCCACGAAATGACGAAGTAGCGACACATGGAACACGTTATAAATACTGGAGAGATACAGTGGTAATGCAAAACGATAAGACACATCTCCGATTTTCTCCAAGATCTCGAACGGACCAATGAACCTCGACGCAAACTTCCCCTTGAGACCAATTGAAATGACCTTAACTCTACATTAAATTAAACTAAATAAAAATACGGGTTTTCAAAAATTTTCGGCATGACATCTCTATTTATATTCAAACCCGCCTGTCCCAGACAGCAAACAAAATAAAATAAAAGAAACATACACCGACGACACAAGTAAACTAGACCGAGAAAAGAATGAGAACCCAAAAAAGACATTCGACATTTCAAACCTCAAATAGATAAACAATTCGATATTTGAAAAGATAAACAATTCGATATTTACAAGCCCACAAATAATTCTGACAATAATATCTTTACATTTATTTTTTTTTAAAATTAACAAGATAAACGATTTTAAAGTGTTAAAATAAAACTTATGCGGAAGACTAGCATAGGTCGGAGGGATGTGCCATGCTTGCATCGCAGTCCACTCGATTGTCATGCCCCTCGATCTCAAACATATAATCTAACCTACACCAAGCAAAGGTAGTGAGCCTAAAGGCCCAACAAGTATAAACCGTGGAATAACAAGGGTTTAAAAATACATGCGGAAATACTTAAAATACTGTACTTAATATACCTTGAAACATACTCATAAAAGTTAAATGATAAAAGAGAATGTGACTTACTGCATGCAATGAACTTACACATAACTCACACTTTTAAACTTGGAACTTTCTTAAACTTAATCTGAACTTCATGCATAAGTGAAACTGAATAAACTGAACTAAATAATACTTTGTGCCCTTTCTTTAAAAAATAGACTTCCCAAAAGGGAGAACATAAATATAACATATGCATGACTAAGTTCAACATAATGAATGTAACTGAATAAACTATACTGAAACATAGTCATATAAATTTCGAACTATAACTGCGAAATTAGAACCTTGAATTGTGACTCTGTACTTTCGATCATGATCATGGCTGCAGTGCACTATGCCGCAAGAAAGTTTGGATTTCTCCCAACCCGTCTTGCCCATACTTGGTAAGGGAAGGCAAGATTTTTCTCAGCCCGTCCAAACCCATACTTTGTAAGGGAAGCTAGGATTTCTCTCAGCCCGTCCAAACCCATAAATTTGGTAAGGGAAGCCAGAACGTCTCCCAGCCCGTCCAAACCCATAATAAATATAGTCACAATCATCTCACTTCATTCGTAAAATATTTTCTTTCATTCTTTCTTGCATTGATATAAGAACTTAGCATGCATATTATGAAAATGTCTTTATTTGAAAATATTTACTCGATTACTCGATTCACAAATATATTATGAAAGATGGTTGACAAGGATGAAAATCATGATTTAAAACAAGGGAACAATAATGTTTAAGTGGCTGCCCTTAGGCTAAACTAATCAACTGTAACTCCCCTTACTTCCCAACTAAGACTCACCACAAGCGTTCAAGCCAAAAACCCATAATTCAACCTTTCCTTATCTAAATTGACTTTCGTTTGAACCGACATCTCCTACACACTCCAAACTAACCCAAGGATCATTCTATAACCTTACATTCCAAACTGAGCAGCCCGAACAAAACGGAATTCCGGGCAGCACTATGCTTGACAAAATTCTGCACCAACCGCCTCGACTTGTAACCCTCCTAACTCGATCAAAACTAACCCAAATTGCTCCCAATTTGAACCGACATGCTCCTCACATCCTATATTTTACCTGGAACGAGACCCCGGGCAGCACTTGCTACCCAAACCCGTCACCTGAACCGATTAACCGCATTCTTTGCGCAAAAGCGCTAAAATTCTGCACTACACACTTATGAACATTTCACCTTTTTTGCACCCCTTAACCTAAACCAAACTTGGTCCAGCCCCTATGCACACACCCTGGATCATCACTTGAACCACACCTAGCCCTTGGACCAGCCATGAATCAAACACAGCCATCAATGACCCCATTCAAGCACGACAAGCCTACGCTACTCAACCGAACTCATCGATTCGATGTTCCCTACTCGACCAGCTGTTGCTCTATCCATACAAACCACTCAAAATCCATTCAAAATAATACAATGGGTGCTCAAATAACAATCCTTGGCAGCCCCTTCAGCATTACAAGCAACATTTTCTAAATTTCACTTAAAGCTCCAAACAACATGCATCAAAATTTGAGTACCAAGCATAACAAGTGTAGCTCATTAAAAGATTCATAACATATCTCGAAACCAATAAAAACATTACATAATTTTCGAATTTGATCATGAACCTTACTGAAAATTTGGGGAAAAATCGAAACCCTAGAAAAATGTTTACAAGAAATTCGAAATATAGCAAGAAATCATGGCATAGAACATAATATCTTTGCTTGGTGGCCAAATGAAAGCTTTATACTTGACTCTCAATTCAAAAATAACCATGAAAAGAGGAAACCGGCTGGAATCCTTTCGAAATGGAGTTGCTACAGCCTCAAAGTTTGAGCTCCGGTAGTGGTGAAGGGTGGACAGCGGTCGGCAGCGGCTTGGCATGGTGGAGAAGTGAAGAGCCGATGGTTTAAAAAGAAAAAAAGGGAGATGGCGGCTCAAAGGTAATTTTTGGGGCTAGGGTTTATTTTGTTGTGTTTAAATTTTTAGGGGTATACGTGTGTGTATGTATATGTGTATGTATGAATAGGTGGTTGTGTGTGCGATTTAAAAGTGCTACTAACTTTTAAAAAGTGCTACTCAAAGTTAGCAACTTAGGACTATGAATTTAATTGCACTAATTAAAACACATGCTTGAAAAAGAAAAAAAAATAATTAAACACTTTAAATATTATGATGTCACGGAAACGAGTAAAATATTTAAATAACAAGTAGAGCGATTAAAATAATTTAAAAAAAACTAGGCTAATGTTTAAAAAAATTTAAATAAATACACAAGCGGAAATAAAAAAACTTTTAAAATGATTTGGACAATTAAAAAGTATTTAAATAAATAATTTAGGCATTTAAAATATTTTAAAATAACTAACCGCTAAACTAAGGTTATTTAAAATAAATAATTTGGACACACGAAAATATTTAAACAAATAAGCTAAACAGTTAAAATAATTTAAATAAATAAACTAAAAAACTAAAATCACAATCATTTAAATAAGCAAAACCTTAAACCTTTAAAATATTAAAACAATTAAGTTGCACAATAAAAATCATTTTTGAAAAATAAAGTTAAACAATTAAAACATTAATTAAATAGTTAGTACAATAAAAAATATTTGAATAAATAATAAAATATTTTATTAACACATAATTCAAATAAGGAATTTAAATCAATTAAACCTAAAAATAATAATCCTAATATTTATTAAATTTAATGTCTGCGATTTAGTAGATTGGGTTTTAGGTACTACAATTTCTTCCCCCCTTAAATGAAATTTCGTCCTCGAAATTCAAGACCTACCAACTAGATCCAGATACAATGGACCAGATCGGCAATAACTACTCTTACCTAGTACCTACACGAGTCGACGCTACTAAGCTTTCGCTGCGCACTCTGATGCTTATTGATATCTAGGTCATCAAAGATCTAACTAAATCTTATTGCAATATAAATCTTACAATTCTTAGCTATTTCCAAGTGGTCTTATCCTCAATTTTATCACTCCTCAATTTTCTTTCGATCTAAATTTATCAAATTAAACGTCATCCTACCGCATTGATAAGTTCTACAACCTACAAGTTCTTAAATCTTTATGTCATTGCATGCTCAACCTACATTTTGATAACCTTATATCCTAAGTCGGAATTTCAATCAATAAAACCCATATAACCAATAAATAATTATGTCGACCTTGACCAAAAATTAAAAACTTTCTAACAACGAAACTATGTTGAATGTTTATTTACCAATTAAACTTAACTCATATAATACACAACTCAAGCTCTTAAGAAATTCACAAGTTCACAACATGCATAGCAACTAACACTAAACTTTTCTGAATAGGATAACTAAGGGACTATAAAATTCTACCTCGTTAGACCTCAAAATACGAGACAGATCTGACCCATACTTCCACATCCAAACTCTACGACATTCCCGAACGATAAAATAAATTACCTATCTTCTCAACAATCGCGCAAGGATCGACAAAACAAGTTATTTTCCATTATATTCCCAAATCGTTAATATTACAGAACAATGATACATTAAAGAACGTCTTAATAACCATTTGAAATTCTAAAGGCCTATGACACTTATTAGCAGTGCTACGCTTAATGATCATTGACTATGTTCAATCTCTTATTAGTTACTATAACTCGCAATGCTTCTAACGATGATTAAAATTTTCTTAAGCAACAAATCTAGCTCAACTAACTTACAAGCGGGCAACTTACTCTCCTCAACTTAGGATTGATCGACCTATTTCTATAAATAAATCTAATCCAATCCTTGAAGCCAAAACATACCATGAGTTATTATCCATTTATTGGATTAGATCGTCTCGAAGTACCAAATAATTCTTACATAATGCCTTACGACATGTCTCAAATCCCTAGTTCAACTCGACAGCAAGTCTGAAGATCCAAAAATTCCCAAATTATTATGTGTTTGACCTGAATTCAGATTTCAAGAGCTTAGTATACAATTGGGCACCTCAAAGAGTTTGTAATTCCATTGTAAATGCTTTCTCATTGTTCCTCAAGTACCTTAGCATTTCACCGATAAATAAATCTGCAGCTTATCCGGAAAACTGCCTGAATATTCTATTCGTCATTATGTTCCCATAGTTGGTGCAATAGCCTTACCGGTTGACATTCACAAAATCTTAGAATTCAAATGTAAAGTACCCAAAAGTCTATAGGGACAACTTTATTTCCTATCTCGCAACTGTTCATCCATTCAGCTTACCAAATTAATCTGTTTACTCTTAACAATCCTATTTAAAATTAAAACAACCTTTTCAATTAATTCACTAGCTAGAAGTCTTGTAGTAGCCCGTGCCCTATTGAGTAATTAAAGGATTAATGCTAATTAAATAAATTGGGGATTGGACGGATCGGAAGCTCCGAAGGGACGATCGGAAGCTCCGATCGGGATCGGAAGCTCCGATCGGGATCGGAGGCACCGATGTTATTACGTCATCCATGACGTGTGGCTGGATCGGAAGCTCCGATCAGGACCGGAGGCTCCGATCACCCCTATCCGGAGTCATCAAGTGATATTTTGACACGTGGCAGATCAGGATCTTCGGAAGCTCCGATGGCAGGATCGGACGTTCCGACCCAGGTTCGGACGTTCCGATCGAGGATCGGAGGCTCCGATCGTTGTCTATAAATAGAAGGCCGAGACTTCATTTCTCCTTGCCAATTCCGGATTTCCTCTCTATTTTCTAGTCATATTCGAGCTGTTCTAGTCTTCTTAGGCTTGGTCCGGAGGTCGGAGAGGCGTTCGATAGTCGTAGCGGAGTTGTGCCCAAGTTCTGGAGGCATCGACATCAAAGGGCTAACGACGGACGAAGGTATAGCTTTTGCTTCCTATAAATATTTAGGAGTATGCAATAGCTTAGTTAAGGCTTTTAGAGCACTGTAATGATAGTAGTATCATTTCGCTGTGTAGGCGGACTTTAGGCTTGGACTTAGAGCTGGTAGTGCCTACCTGGTATTTGAGGTACGAAAGTACTGTTCGAGATATCCTGACTGAGTATGCATGTATTATGTGACTGCATGATTTATATGCCATGATATTATGCTGCATTCATTTGCATCTTGTTGTATCTCCTTCGAGATGTCTGTTAGTAGGGTTGTACCCTATCCTGTTAGTGGATGGACTTCCATCGATTTGGGTCCGGCGTTTCCACGGTTATCTCGGTATGGGAGCCACCTCCTGAAGTGACGGCACAGCGTGCTACATACCAGGGCCCGGTCTGTCTCTGTTATCTGATCCTTGACCTCGAGTCTATAGGGAGTTCACTTTTCATGCATGTTTACTCATACTCTCGCACTGAGCGTTTTATGCTCACGTCTCGTACTCTGTATTTTCTGGACACCCTATTCCATGGGGCAGGTTTGCGATTGGACGAGGAGGGTGGATCCAGGAGGGGCTAGTCAGTGGTTGGCCAGTTGGAGCTTCGTCTAGGCTTTATTACTGTTGTTTGAGTTTATACAGCTATTCGATTTGGTTGTATATTTTTGGATAATTACAGATTCCTTTTCTTGGGATTGTATAATGTTTTTGGATTCCGCAGTTTTATTCTGATATTTGTTTTATTAAGTTAATTGCATGCATAAGTTCTGTTTAGTAGGTGATCCGGGTAAGGGTCACTACATTTATGGTATCAGAGCATGCAAAAGATTTCTTGGGATTTAGTCTCATCTTGAGGCATTTTTGTAGATGTCAAATCGTGACGACCAGAGTTCTCATGGCAGTGTTGGTGGGCGTTGGAGTGATGCCGACCGGGAGCCTCGTCGAGAACGGCGTCATCGTCACCATGACGACGAGCGTTTCACTGTGCGTCGATTCTTAGCTATGGGTCCTAAGCCCTTAGTTGGAGGTGAGTCTCCGGAAGATGCGGAGAACTGGTTAGACCGCATGGAGACGACTTTTCAGACTTTCCAATGCACCGATGAGCAGAAGGTGGAGACCCTTGGCTATCTTCTGGATGGGCGTGCGCGCAGGTGGTGGAGGTTTACTTCTGCACCTTTTGTTGCGGCGAGAGGAGTGGCCACCTGGGCCGAGTTCCGCATAGCTTTCCAAAAGCGGTATTTTCCTCCTGCACTCCGACAGTCGAAGGCAGGCGAGCTACTGAGTCTGCGACAGGGAACTATGTCTATCGATGAGTATCAGCAGAGGTTCTTTGATCTGCTATCCTATTGCCCCGAGATTGCTGATAGCTCAGAGATGAAGTATAATCTGTTCCTTCAGGGCCTTAACCCTGAGATCCATGACCGTGTGGCGGTTGGTGACGACATGTCCTACGAGGGTTTGGTGAGCCGTTGTCACCAGGCGGAGGACAGCATTCGGCGGAACAGGTCTTTCTCTCAATCGAGGCCTGCTAGTTCTTTGGGTCCCCGTGCCCAAACTTTCAAGAAGTCTGGATCTTCTTCTTCCTCTGGTTCTGGAGGTGTTGTCCGTTTCGGTAAGAAGGAGAAGTGTGATCACTGTGGGAAGAACCATCCATCCGACAAGTGCCGCAGAGCTTCTGGAGCTTGTTTCCGTTGTGGAGAGACTGGTCATATCCGGAGGGATTGTCCACAGTCTGGGGGAGGCGGTTCTGGTTCTGGTTCAGGATCGGGTTCTCAGGCTACCGTACAGCAGAGGTCGCAGGGACAGTCTGCTGGGAGTTCTCATTTGAGGCCACGAGATCCTGGCCAGGTGTTTGCCCTGAGACATGATCAGGCTGTGGAGGAGAATGAGAAAGTCATCGCAGGTACATTTATGCTTTATGGTATACCTGCTCTTGTACTTATTGACACTGGTGCATCTCATTCCTTCATTTCTGCACGTTTTGTTAAGAGGCATAAATTACCATGCATTGCACTAGACGTAGTGATGTCTGTTTCTACTCCGACGGGCCAATCTACTTTGGCTAAGCGTCTAGTGATGGGTTGCCCTTTAGAGTTCGAAGGGAACGTTCTGTTGGTGAATCTCATGGTCCTGGCGATGGACGACTTTGATTGCATTCTGGGAATAGATGTGCTGACTACCTATCGAGCTTCAGTGGACTGCTATCAGAGATTTGTACGCTTTCATCCGGAAAGGAGTGAGAGTTGGTTTTTCTATGGTGAGGGAGCGCGACCCCCGATGCCTTTGGTATCAGCTTTGAGAGCCTGTCGAGCTCTAGAGTCTGGCGGGGAAGGCTACCTTATCTATGCAGTTGATTTGTCCGCTGAGAGTATTGTGATAGAGAGCATTCCTGTTGTGGATGAATTTCCAGATGTGTTTCCTGATGAGATTCCGGGTTTTCCTCCTGCTAGGGAAGTCGAGTTTGGCATAGAGTTGATGCCGGGTACTTCGCCTATTTCTAGAGCACCGTATCGTCTGGCTCCGTCAGAGATGCGTGAGTTGAAGAATCAGCTACAGGATCTTTTGGACAAGTTTGTCGTGGTCTTCATTGACGACATCTTGGTGTATTCGCGTAATACGGAAGAGCATGTTTCTCACTTGCGGTTGGTACTACAGACTCTTCGATATGAGCAGTTGTACGCCAAGCTGAGCAAGTGTGAGTTCTGGATGGATAGAGTGGTTTTTCTTGGCCATATCATATCCAGGGAGGGGATTTCTGTTGATCCAAGCAAGATTGAAGCGGTACTTAATTGGTCGCGTCCGACGACGGTTGCTGAGATCCGTAGTTTTCTGGGTCTAGCATGGTATTATCGTCGCTTCATTCTGAACTTCTCTCAGTTAGCTCGACCGTTGACGCAGCTTACCCGCAAGGGTGTGGATTTTGAGTGGTCCTCCGAGTGTGAGGAGAATTTTCGTGAGCTTCGACGGCGATTGACTTCTGCGCCGGTGTTAGCATTACCGTCAGGATCTGGAGGGTATGTAGTTTACACGGATGCTTCTCTTCAGGGGTTAGGTTGTGTCCTGACTCAGAATGGGCATGTGATCGCATACGCTTCTAGAAAGCTGAAGCTTCACGAGGACAACTACCCAGTCCATGATTTGGAGTTAGCAGCCATTGTGTTCGCTTTGAAGATCTGGCGTCATTATCTATATGGCGAGAAATTTGAGATCTTCACCGACCATAAGAGTCTCAAGTATTTGTTCACTCAGGCAGAATTGAACATGAGACAGAGACGTTGGATGGATTTGCTTAAGGACTATGATTGCGAGATTAAGTACCATCCGGGAGCTTCTAATCTCACCGCTGATGCTTTGAGTCGCAAAGTGCGACTATCCGCACTTCAGACTTGTTCGATGTCTAGTGCGATCAGTGACTGTTGTACTTCAGGTTATACCTTCAAGCATAAGAAAGGTATGCAGAGTATCCAGATGTTTGCGATATTATCTGAGCCAGCTTTGTACTCGCGGATCCGAGATGCTCAGATGTCTGATTCGAAGACCCAGCGTTTAGCTCGTCTAGCTAACGAGGGTAGCTCGTCTGGATTTCATTATCAGTCAGATGGCTTTCTGTGTTTGTCTGGTAGGCTTGTGATTCCACAGGATGAAGAGTTGCGAGATGAGATTTTATCTCAGGCACATCGCACTAAGTTGAGTATTCATCATGGGAGCAACAAGATGTACAAGGATCTACGTACTCGTTTCTGGTGGAAGGGAATGAAACGCAGTGTTTATCAGTTTGTTTCCAGATGTTTGGTGTGTCAACAGGTCAAGGCAGAGCACCGACGACCTGGAGGATTGCTTCACAGTCTGCCTATTCCTGAATGGAAATGGGAGTTTATCACTATGGACTTTGTGACCCATTTGCCGGTATCCCCGAGGAACTGTGATGCTATCTGGGTGGTGGTGGACCGACTCACCAAGTCAGCGCATTTCATTGCCTATAGCCGAGAGTACTCTGTGGATCGCATGGCACGGATGTACATTCAGGAGATCGTTCGACTTCATGGAGTGCCTGTGAGCATTGTCAGCGATCGGGACCCCAGGTTTACTTCTAGATTCTGGGGGAGTGTTCAGCGTGCGATGGGTACTACTCTCAGTTTGAGTACAGCCTATCATCCAGAGACTGATGGTCAGTCAGAGCGCACCATCCGTACGTTAGAGGATATGCTTAGAGCGTGCGTCATGGATTTTGGTTCAGCCTGGCAGGATCATTTGCCGTTGATCGAGTTCGCTTACAACAACAGCTATCACACTAGTATTGGGATGGCACCTTTTGAGGCGTTGTATGGGCGACGTTGTCGTACTCCACTCTTCTGGGAAGATGTGGGGGAGAGACAGGCTGAAGGACCAGAGTTTATCCAGCAGGCGATAGACATTGTTGATCAAGTCAAGAAACGGATTAAGACTGCACAGGATCGTCAGGCCAGCTATGCTAATATTAAGCGTAGGCCTTTGCAGTTCGAGGTCGGGGAGAAAGTGTTTCTGAGAGTGTCACCTTTCCGCAAGATTCTCAGATTTGGCCTTAAGGGCAAGTTGTCTCCCAGATTTATCGGTCCGTTTGAGATCTTGGAGAGCATTGGCGATTTGGCTTATCGACTAGCTTTGCCACCGCATCTATCCAGCATTCACGACGTGTTCCACGTATCTCTGTTGCGACGATATGTGGCGGATGAATCTCATATTCTGCAGCGGTCTGAGGTTCAGGTAGACAAGGATTTGACTTATGTTGAGAAACCTCTTCGCATCCTTGATTTTAAGGATAAGGTTTTACGGAACAAAGTCATTCCTTTGGTTTTAGTTCAGTGGCAGCGCCGAGGCACTGAGGAAGCTACTTGGGAGCTTGAGGACAGGATGCGTAAAGACCATCCTGAGTTGTTTTGATTTAATTCTTTAAGTTGTATTCAGTTGCAAACTCTGTAAACGTTTGATTTGAATAAAGAATGTTTCTGATTTCTGTATTTGCATTCGGTACTTAAGATCTGATTTCGAGGACGAAATATCTTAAGTGGGGGAGAATGTAGTAGCCCGTGCCCTATTGAGTAATTAAAGGATTAATGCTAATTAAATAAATTGGGGATTGGACGGATCGGAAGCTCCGAAGGGACGATCGGAAGCTTCGATCGGGATCGGAAGCTCCGATCGGGATCGGAGGCACCGATGTTATTACGTCATCCATGACGTGTGGCTGGATCGGAAGCTCCGATCAGGACCGGAGGCTCCGATCACCCCTATCCGGAGTCATCAAGTGATATTTTGACACGTGGCAGATCAGGATCTTCGGAAGCTCCGATGGCAGGATCGGACGTTCCGATCCAGGTTCGGACGTTCCGATCGAGGATCGGAGGCTCCGATCGTTGTCTATAAATAGAAGGCCGAGACTTCATTTCTCCTTGCCAATTCCGGATTTCCTCTCTATTTTCTAGTCATATTCGAGCTGTTCTAGTCTTCTTAGGCTTGGTCCGGAGGTCGGAGAGGCGTTCGATAGTCGTAGCGGAGTTGTGCCCAAGTTCTGGAGGCATCGACATCAAAGGGCTAACGACGGACGAAGGTATAGCTTTTGCTTCCTATAAATATTTAGGAGTATGCAATAGCTTAGTTAAGGCTTTTAGAGCACTGTAATGATAGTAGTATCATTTCGCTGTGTAGGCGAACTTTAGGCTTGGACTTAGAGCTGGTAGTGCCTACCTGGTATTTGAGGTACGAAAGTACTGTTTGAGATATCCTGACTGAGTATGCATGTATTATGTGACTGCATGATTTATATGCCATGATATTATGCTGCATTCATTTGCATCTTGCTGTATCTCCTTCGAGATGTTTGTTAGTAGGGTTGTACCATATCCTGTTAGTGGATGGACTTCCATCGATTTGGGTCCGGCGTTTCCACGGTTATCTCGGTATGGGAGCCACCTCCTGAAGCGACGGCACAGCGTGCTACATACCAGAGCCCGGTCTGTCTCTGTTATCTGATCCTTGACCTCGAGTCTATAGGGAGTTCACTTTGCATGCATGTTTACTCATACTCTCGCACTGAGCGTTTTATGCTCACGTCTCGTACTCTGTATTTTCTGGACACCCTATTCCATGGGGCAGGTTTGCGATTGGACGAGGAGGGTGGATCCAGGAGGGGCTAGTCAGTGGTTGGCCAGTTGGAGCTTCGTCTAGGCTTTATTACTGTTGTTTGAGTTTATACAGCTATTCGATTTGGTTGTATATTTTTGGATAATTACAGATTCCTTTTCTTGGGATTGTATAATGTTTTTGGATTCCGCAGTTTTATTCTGATATCTGTTTTATTAAGTTAATTGCATGCATAAGTTCTGTTTAGTAGGTGATCTGGGTAAGGGTCACTACAAGTCTACTCGCTAGAACTAAATATAATTAGTAGACATAATTCCTCGGATCACTACAATAACTTAGAATTTTATTTAGTACTAATACTAAATCCCAACAATCTAAACACTTGCTATGTGGTTACGAGTCGATTTTCTATCCAGGAAATAGAAATGATAATTGAAACTATTATCCACCCAAATCCTCACCAAGATGTATCATGAAAGAAAACAAACATACAAGTAACACTGCTTAATACGAAATGAAATAATGCAAGAATTACGATCAAACGAGCTGAAAATAAAAATCTAGATAACTGAAAACAACTCACTCATAATTAAATTCTAGGGATGAGTGAATAATAATGGATGCTCCAAAAATAATAAATATGAGCCAACAAGATACAAATCTCGTGATCATTCATCCAAGGGTAATGAAACCATGCTCAAACAATCAAGTCACAATTAAGGCAATCAGTGTGACTTTAATCGAGAGAAGTCCACACAAGTCAATAATCAGGGAATAATGGTCTCAAGGAAAAATCAGATGTCAGCCACGCAACATGAGTAGATTGCCAAAAAAAAAAAGAAAGATAAAGTGAATCTTACTCACATCAACATGTGGCTCTAAAACCGGAAAAAAAAATCAAGAAATGTAAAATACGGACAAGTTCTTATTTGAAAAGTTCATCCAATGTCAAAGTAGTAGAGTACAAAGTAGGTTGATATCGAACGAATCTCATAAATTCACAAAGGAAGTGCAAAGAGATTTTGGATACTCGAAGGTATATGTTGCAATGGATACAAGCACAAATGAAGAATACAAAAATAATGATCGGAATAATAGTTAACAAAATTGAAAGGCTCGTGATAACCGACTCACTAAATCCAAAATCATATTTACCCAAATAAACAAAGAAAACTCAAACTATCCATAATAATATAAAACTAAGTTCGTATCCTAAGTCTTCACACGAGTTCGATTCATTAACTTAACAGGCCAAAACATATATCTTATCAACTTTTCTAAACAGCTATACACTTAGTTGTATTCGACTAAAATCCATTCATAAGAAAACAATTTACAATAATAGCACACAATTAATATCTTCTAATACACAAGTTCAATATTTTTCCGACAAACACCTACAATCTCATCAAAAATTATTAGTACTATCTAATAACTCAAAAAACATCTGCGTACTGCCCAAAAATGGAAGGAATATTGGTACACCTACTTCATTTAACTTGGAACCGCATGCTATAAAAATAAGCAGTAAAATAGTACACTTTAAACTATAAAAGAAATTTTAAACGAAGATAACACTAAACTACTTACTTAAATAAATTAAAAATCTAGTTTTGAAAATATTCTAAAAAGGATGACATCAAAACATTTAAAGTATTAATTCAAGTATGACTAAAATATAAAATTATTTAAAAACATACAGACTTTGAGGCGAGATTTCTCGAGTTTCTTGCAACCAGCAGTAGGCACTACCCAAACCAGAACCATGCTCTGATACCAACAGAAATGACCTTAACACTATATTAAATAAAAATAAGGGTTTTCAAAAATTTTCAGCATGACCTATCTATTTATATTCAAACCCGTCTGTCCCAGACAACAAACAAAATAAAATAAAAGAAACATACACCGACGACACAAGTAAACTAGACCGAGAAAAGAATGAGAACCCAAAAAATACATTCGACATTTCAAACCTCAAAAAGATAAACAATTCAATATTTACAAGCCCACAAATAATTCTGACAATAATATCTTTACATTTACTTCTTTTTTCTAAATTAATGAGATAACCGAATTTAAAGTGTTAAAATAAAACTTCTGCGGAAGACTAGCGTAGGTCGGAGGGATGTGTCGTGCCCGCATCGTAGTCCACTCGATTGTCATGCCCCTCGATCTCAAACCTATATCTAACCTGCACCAAGCAAAGGTAGTGTGCCTAAAGGCCCAACAAGTATAAACCGTGGAATAACAAGGGTTTAAAAATACATGGGGAAATAATTAAAATATTGTACTTAATATACCTTGAAACTTATTCAGAAAAGTTGAATGATAAAAGAGAATGTGACATACTACATGCAATGAACTCACACATAACTCACACTTTTAAACTTGGAACATTCTTAAACTTAATTTGAACCTCATTCATAACTGAAACAGAATAAACTGAACTGAACTAAATAAACTGAACTGAATAAACTGAACTGAATAATACTTTGTGCCCTTTCTTTAAAAAAAATAGACTTACCAAAATGGAGAACATAAATATAACATATGCATGGCTATGTTCAACATAAAGAATGTAACTGTATAAACTGTATTGAAACATAGTCATATAAATTTTGAAATATAACTGCGAATTTAGATCCTTGAATTGTGACTCTGTACTTTCGATCATGATTATGGTTGCAGTGCACTATGTCGCAAGGAATTTAGGATTTCTCACAACCCGTCTTGCCCATACTTGGTAAGGGAAGCCAAGAATTCTCTCAGCCCGTCCAAACCCATACTTGGTAAGGGAATCTAGGATTTCTCCCGGCCCATCCGAACCCATAAATTTGTTAAGGGAAGCCAGAACGTCTCCTAGCCCGTCCAAACCCATACTAAATATAGTCACAATCATCTCATATTGTTCGTAAAATATTTTCTTTCATTCTTTCTTGCCTTGATATAAGAACTTAGCATGCATATTATGAAAATGACTTTATTTGAAAATATTTACTCGATTACTCGATTCACAAATAAATGATGAAAGATGGTTGACAAGGATGAAATTCATGATTTAAAACCAGGGAACAATAATGTTTAAATGGCTGCCCTTAGGCTAGACTAATCAACTATAACTCCCCTTACTTCTCAACTAAGACTCACCACGAGCGTTCAAGCTGAAAACCCTTAATTCAACCTTTCCTTATCTAAATTGACTTCCACTTGAACCGAAATCTCCTACACACTCCAAACTAACCCAAGGATAATTATTTAACCTCACATTCCAACCCAAGAAGCCCGAACAAAACGGAATTCCGGGCAGCACTACGCTTGACAAAATTCTGCACCAACCGCCTCGACTTGTAACCCCCTCCTAACTCGATCAAAACTAACCCGAATTTCTCCCAATTTGAACCGACATGCTCCTCACATCCTATATTTTACCTGAAACCAGACCCCAGGCAGCCCCTGCTACCCGAACCCATTACCTGAACCGATTAACCGCATGCTTTGTGCAAAAGCGCTAAAATTCTGCACTACACACTTATGAACATTTCACCCTTTTCGCACCCCTTAACCTCAACCAAACTTGGTCCAGCCCCTATGCACACACCCCGGATCATCACTTGAACCAAACCTAGCCCTTGGACCAGCCATGAATCGAACACAGCCATTAATGACCCCATTCAAGCATGACAAGCCTACGCTACTCAACTGAACTCATCGATTCGAAGTTCCCTACTCGACCAGACGTTGTTCCACCCATCCAAACCACTAAAAAAAATTCAAAATACTACAATAGGTGCTAAAATAACTAGCATTGGCAGCCCCATCAACATTACAAGCAACATTTTCGAAATTTCACTTAAAGCTCCAAACAACATGCATCAAAATTTGAGTACCAAGAATAACAAGTGTAGCTCATTAAAAGATTCATAACATATCTCGAAACCAATAAAAACGTTACATAATTTTCGAATTTGATCATGAACCCTACTGAAAATTTGGGGAAAAATCAAAACCCTAGCAAATTTTTACAATAAATTCGAAATATAGCAAGAAATCATGTCATAGAACATAATATCTTTGCTTGATGGCCAAATGAAAGCTTTATACTTGCCTCTCAAATTGAAAATAACCAAGAAAAGAGGAAACCAGCTGGAATCCTTTCGAAATGGAGTTGCTACAGCCTCAAAGGTTGAGCTCCGGTGGTGGTGAAGGGTGGACAGCGGTTGGCGGCGGCTTGGCATGGTGGAGAAGTGAAGAACCGATGGTTCAAGAAGAAGAAAAGGGGAGATGGTGGCTCAAGGGTAATTTTTGGGGCTAGGGTTTATTTTGTGTTGTGTTTTAAGTTTGAGGGGTATAAGTGTGTGTATGTATATGTGTATGTATGAATAGGTGGGTGTGTGATTTAAAAGTGCTACTAACTTTTAAAAAGTGCTATTCAAACTTAGCAACTTAGAACTATGAATTTAATTGCACCAAATAAAATACAAGCTTGAAAAATAAAAAAAAAAACAAGAATTAAACACTTAAAATATTCTTATGTCACGAAAACGAGTAAAATATTTAAATAACAAGCAGAGCGATTAAAATAATTTTAAACAAACTAGGCTAACGTTTAAAATAATTTAAATAAATACACAAGCGGAAATAAAAAAAATATTTAAAATGATTTGGAAAATTAAAAAGCATTTAAATAAATAATTTAGGTATTTAAAATAATTTAAAATAACTAACCGCTAAACTAAGGCTATTTAAAATAAATAATTTGGACACTCGAAAATATTTAAACAAATAAGCTAAACAGTTAAAATAATTTAAATGAATAAACTAAACAATTAAAATCACAATCATTTAAATAATCAAAACCTTAAACCTTTAAAATATTAAAACAATTAAGTTGCACAATAAAAATCATTTTTGACAAATAAACTTAAACAATTAAAACATTAATTAAATAGTTAGTACTATGAAAATTATTTGAATAAATAATAAAATATTTTATTAACACATAATTCAAATAAGGAATTTAAATCAATTAAACCTAAAAATAATAATCCTAATATTTATTAAATTTAATGCATGCGATTTAGTAGATTGTGTTTTAGGTACTACACCAATCCTCATCACATTTCGGAAAGTGAAACTCTGAAGAAGACAAGCTCCCCTGTATTAAAATGAAAAGGTCTGCGCTTGGTTTTGGCATAACTGGACTTCATATCCTGTGAAGTCTTGACCCTCTTTCTGATCAGTTAAACTTTATCCACCATTTGCTAAATCAACTCTGGTCCCTCAATCTATCTTTCTCCTACTTCATCCCAGAATAAGGGTGTTCGACAACACCGATCATAAAGAGCTTCAAATGGTGTCATGTCAATACTTCGATGATAGCTATTATTATATGCGAACTCTATCATCGGCAGATGATCTTGCCAGGATAGTCCAAAATCCATCACTAAAGCCCTCAGCATATCTCCTAATGTCGGAATAGTCCTTCTCTAACTGACCGTCAGTCTCTGGATGATACGTTGTGCTGAGACTCAAGGTAGTACCCAAGGCTCGCTGTAAACTTACCCAAAACCGTGACGTGAACCTCGGATCTCAATCATTGATAATGCTCAAGGGAACTCCATGCAACCGTACAATCTCTTGGATATATAATCTCGTCATGCGATCGAAACTGAACTCGCAATTGTATGGGAGAAAATGAGCAAACTTGGAAAATTTGTCAACAACAATCCAAAAGGCATCACACTGCCTGGAGGACATTGGCAAGTGGGTGACAAAATCCATCGTCACATGAACCCACTTCCAATCGACAATCTCCAAACTATGTTGTAGACCACTCGGTCGACGATGCTCTGCCTTAACCTTCTGTCAAACAAGACAACGGAAAACATACTGGTAAACACTGCGCTTCATCCCTTTCCACAAGAATCTCGTACGTAGATCCTTGTACATCTTAGCACTGCCTGTGTAAGGCCCGAAAATATTAAGTTATGCATTACGGGATTTAAGATTTAAAGTCCGAATATGAGAAAATATTACTTTGAAAAATTTGAGAAATTAGAAATTTAAATTTCGGGTCGAAAATATTTAATTTGAGGATTTTCGGATTTTAAGACTTTAATATCCGAAATTCTTAAATTAAAAGATAAAAATATTTGAATTAAATATTTATGGGATTTGAGATTTAAATTATGGGTTTGATATTAAGAAGAATTGAATTTGAGGATGAAATCCGAGCAGGGACCAATTTGTAAATATTGAGAAATTCAAGGACTAAAATGCAATAAGGTCCGATATGATTTAAATTTAATCCGAGAATACTTAATTGGATATTTTTTAGAGTTTAGAATTAAATTCTAATATTCTTAAATTATTTAGGATTGAAATTGAATTAAATCGCTTGTTCGGGGACTGATTTGCAATTATGCACAAGTTTAGGGTCCAAAGGGCAATTCCCATGAAAGTGGGAATCACACGTGGGATGTATATATTTATTGTGAAGATTTCATTCAGAATATTTGTGAAGAAGCCGAGTGCAAGGTTGGAAGAAATTGTCTCAAGAAAATTTCATTTTCAAGCTTCAATATTTTGTGATCCCCCGGTAGAATTTCCGATTGATTGTATATTTGCAATCACGGCACCGAGTGCTATATTTTGACGTAAGTTTTATGAATTTATACCATGTTTTAATATTATGTTTTTGTTAGAATTACGATTTAATTGTTTAAACATGTTCTAGTATATACGACGATAGTATATCTAAGACGAGTCGAGAAAAGAACATTGTTTGAGCATGTTTTTGAATTATGGAATGATTTTCAAAATTCTGAAATTTTTAGCTATGGTATTTCGAAATTGTGCTGATGACTTGATGTTGGTATTGAGTTGAGATGATTAATAAGATTGATGTTATGCTTTTGGAAATATTGAATTCGAACTGTTACGCCGTTGATTTGTGTTTGTCGAATATTTGGAATACATGCAGCTGGGTTTGAATTTTCAGCAATGAAATCATCTTGATATGAGTTATATATGAATTAATAGATGATGATTAAGTTGTTGGAATTGTCGGTTTCGAGTTACGGTGTCGTCGATTGAAATTTTGATCATTTGATCAACATTTGAAGTGTTTAAGTCTTGATGAATTGAAATGAGTTTGAAAACTGATATGATATTGTTACACACTTCATTTCAGACTTGAATATATTATTAATAGATTGAATCGACGATTATAAAAGTCGAATCGACGAGTCAAGTTTGAATGACTTGAAGTGTTGAAGTTGAATCAAGAACACCTTCAAGTAGCACCGATTGAAAAGAACATCATTTGATGAAAGATTTGGCAAGCTTTGATTGTTCAGCATTTGAAAGACTTTTCAACGATTCAAGATGTTTGAATTACGGTCAAAGTTATGAATAGACATTAAATAAGATGTGAAGAATAACTTGAGATCTCTTATGATTATCGAGTTTCCTAAAATCACATACTTATTTGTTTATATGCTTTTATGTGATTTGTTGTTTGTTATTGCTTGGCTTGATTATTTAATTTGATTGTTCAAGATGTTTTACAATATTTAATGCATACAGATTATGTTGCATTCATCTTGAACCCTACCTTATTAAGCGCAAAGGGCCGAATGGCTTAGAGTGCAGATGACGTTAGGAGGGCTATAGTTGAGTGGCACGGAATGTAGACTTACTTCCAGAGCTAAATGACTCACTATAATTGCACCAAAGTCGGGGGGAATTGAGATCTTTAACGTCACCTCGATTGGGTAAGTATGTGGTCAGTTAAAGATTTTATTTCCCCGGGATCCCAAGAACCAAGGAGTCCTTGTATCAGATTTGATAGCCTATTCCTTTAAACATGCATTGCATTTAAGCATTAACCTAGAGATTTTATGGTTTAGAATATGCGGTTGTAAATGCTAGCATGTTATTATATGTCATTCAAGATGTGAATGTGTTTGTATCCTTGGTATGAGATTGCTAAAGATGAACAGATATGCTATAAGAATTTACAAATCGGTTATGCTTCTTTGATTTACATGTTTAGTGACTTAATATTATTATGGCATATAGATTCAATATGCTTAAATGACGTATATGCATGTCGTTCATACTGAGATTTATTCTCACAGAAGTTATCCGGTTGTTGCTTTATTTGTATGTGTGCATTGCATCAAGTTTGGGGCATGAGCGAGTCAGAAGTGGCTTGGATAGCTCGAGATTGAGAAAGATTAGCATGTGGTGACTTCGGGCTAAGAATAGATTGCTGTCAAATGCATGTTAGAAGGTGTTGGTTTAGTTTGAGTTTTGAAAACATAGAATTGAGTTTTTTGTATCGCACCTTAGAAACATGTATGCGATTATTGTTATGTCTAGATATGCATGTGTTTATACTTGGGACATGTTGAGATTATGTATGCAATTTTTCAGAAATAGCCCTAGCAATTTTGATCTTTGTTGTAGCCTTTGGTAATTTGTGTAAATTTTTGCGCCGAACCTTCTTGGTATAATGAGTATAACTTTTTACTGAAAATTCTGATTAAAGTGTGGTCAGCGGCATTGGAAATCTAAGACAACGATCTACAACTGTTATGTTTATTTTTTTTCCAGATTCTGTACGAAACATATGTGCGGGCGTGCCTGAAGAGGGGCGGGCACGCATGGGGTCCTGGAAAAAAAAATTTTGGTTCTTTCTGCGACTTGAATTTGCGTCGACAAATGTATAGCTTTGCGTCGCCAAATGTTCTGGTTAATTTTATTCAGCTTGAATTATTATTGTCTCATTAATGATGCTTATTTATTAATTGCCCTTAAGATGAGATTAGCACCCGAGGTCCCCACAACAGGTGGTATCAGAGCATAAAGTCTTGGACTAAGATAGAAGTTGAGCGGGGTAGATTGAGTCGCATGAATTTATAGTATGGCATGAGTATGATTTACCTATGTGAACCTGGTTGTTTATTGACCACTGCTTGCTTTACTGAGATGAGAATTAAATGCTTATATGCTGATATGTATGCCTGATGTATTGAATTCATTAGAATAAGTGAATTCGTTGCAAGCATGTATTATTTGAAAAGCATGTGAATTTGCAAGTATGTGTTCTATTCAGAAGCATGAGATTATATGTATGTTATACTGAAATTGTATTTTATAATCTCTGCAATATATATTGCTTCTGTTATCAAAGAAGACAGATAGTGCAGATAGTATGAGAACCTCAAACAGAGCAGAACCTCGGACAGAACAGAACAGCGTTGAGGTAAGGTTTTGAGCCGATCGATATAATGATTGCTCTGAGGAGTATGTTAGTTGAACAACTCCAGAGTTATTAATCACCAACTCAGCAAGATGAAAAATATGTTATGTCTAGAAAGGGGTTGAGTTGAAAAGCTGGGTCAGTTGTTCAAGTAAAGCATATTCAGATGAACATAGAACCAGCCTGATGTTATATCAACTCCATGGCTTAGCAAGAAGTTGGTGAAGTATACGGAATAGCTTGTTTTAGAGCAGACTTAATGAAATGGTTTGGCAGGTAAGTAAACAAAATTTTTTCTTTCCGTATATGATAGAGAAGATAGAAAAGCCGAATTTGCAGAATACAAGCATAACAACTTGAATGAGTTGATTGAAGCGAGTGACAGAATAAAGAAACCACGAACCGGTAGTACTAGGCAGAGTTGAATTATATTTACGCCTTTTTAATTGCGAAAAACTATTATCATCACCTCCACTACAACTTCCATAGCTGTATAGCTATGAAGAAAGAGATAGTGACAACAGCAGGAAAGATCGATTCAGCCTAAACGCCAGCAGATGAAGAAATATAAGCATAACTCCCATAGCTGAAACAGATCAAGAGAAAATTTGAATGACAGATAATCTTATAGGCAATAAGCGAGTACAGAAGATTGGATTCAAGTTGCACCAGAGAATGAGATTGTAGGTAAGTGAGTTAATTCTATTTAACCTTCTTATTTGTTATGCTACAATCTTTATCTGTTGAGCCTTTAGTAACTGTATTTGCTGAGATTTTGCCTTTGAGTAGATGGAACACATTTAAAAGAGTGGACAGAGAAGATTGAAAATATAATTGAGGAAATAAGATTGAACTTGATACTATAAGAGTTGGGTAGTAAGCTAAGATACATTATAGATATTAATGCAATAGCTGCATATCAGTTACATATTGATTGTTGCAGTTCAGAGATTAAGATAGATCAACAATAGAAGTGAATAGAAATCTATGATATGAGTTTCAGAAAGTAAGATTTATTTTATTTCGGTACTGGATATATCAAGATTTAAGTAGAAAAACGTCGGAAGAATTTTAGTTGATATACTGAATTATTATAGAACTAACCTAGAATAGACCGATATGTTAGTAGTTAAACTATAAAGAAACTATTCAGATAAAATATTCCGATTTTTATACTAAATGAAAGGAGGTTTCTATAGAGTGGTTTCTAGTACGAATGTCTTATGACAACTTGTATAGAAAAACACTACTTGAACTGAAGAACTCCAGAAATAGCTAGCATATGAAATTTAAAAGAAGTATCCTAGTACCGAAATGGTTATTAATTCTATGAAAGTAAGTTAAGTCAAAAATATAATATACGACTATTGTCAATTGAGAATTAATAGATAAACTCATATCATCAGAGAATAAGAAAAATCAGTTACAGTTGAGCTTTTTCTTCAATTTTACTAAAGCTATTACATCATAGAAATCATGATTCTTGAATTACTTGATATCGATTCTGAGGTCTTTTATTCACCTCGATCGATATTTATTGACTCTTAATTTCTTTGCTAGAGTCTGATTTGATTTACTTGCTTTATGTTTTGATATGCAAGTGAGTTGTTTTCACTGTGCAGATTTTGTCATTCGCAATATTTGATTTTGGATGACCTTGACTTGAGCGAGTTCCTTTGATTTGAAATTTGAGAATTATTGATTATTTTATGTTTATATTCAGTATATGTTGAAGTTTTTGGCTCGTAACTGATAGAAATTCAGATTGAGAGTACTAGAAAGATTTAGGGGTTGATTGCATGATTTACCATTCACTTGGGAAATAGAAAGAAGAAATTAGATGACTGCGTGATCAATTGTATAGCGCTTGAGTTTCGAGATAGATACTCAAACAATCAGAATTGTTGCAATCCAAGCTAAACTCGATTGGTTTGGAAAGATAAAAGCAACATTGATTTTAGATCAAGCAATAAAAAAAATTCGATTGAGAATGCTAGATTAAGAAATGAGACAAGACAGCATATCAGAACATATACATTTTGCGGTGAATAATCGTTTGAGTATGCTAGATATTCTAGATATGGAATATCAGATTTTGAAAGAGGCATATGAGAACAGATTTAATATCCATTCATTTGTCTAAACATGTATGACTTACATATAGTCATTACTTGGAAATTAGTATTGGTGAAAGAAATGAAAGGAGATACGAAAGAATTGACATTACAAATATTAAAATTCTAGTAAAAGAAGCAGAAATTAAAAACCAAAGTGGTTTCTGTAACAGATTAGTTACATAAGAGTTGAAAGAAGATCAACTTTTCGAAATATTTTAGTTCGAATCTACTCAAATCATCATGATTTTGAAATTTAGATTGTAGTAGATTTCGACAGATTCAAGAATATTATGTATTAGAAATGATACAGACATAAAGAGGTTACCTGTTACGAAGTTAGTAAGATGATCAGATTACATGAATTATTGAAATATATTTTTGAGATAGAGACTTTAGATTTGTTTTCTAGATTGTGGCACTGATTGTCAAATGTTCTGAGTGTTTGGTTATATGAGATTTCATTATACCATCCTTCGATTAGTGGACTATCAGATGTGATTATCCAGATTTCCGAGGATATGCTAAGAACTATAGTACTAGATTTGGTACTAGTTGATTGATTATTTTCCACTTGATTACTATAATTCCTGTGACGGCTATCTAATAGATATAAAGACAGTATTTTGATTTTTAGATGATAATAAAAGCTGAATTGTCTTTATATTGAAACGATATATCAGAAGTATTAGCTATCAGACCAGATATGAGTCAAGAAAAGATAGAGAATGTGAAGATTTCTTTGAACAGAATAAGAACAGAGCAACATAGACAGAGTTAGCAAATGAGCAACAGATATATATTTTGAAACCTAAACAGAATTCAGCAAAGAAGTTCTTTTCCGAGCATCATTAGGTTTAGAAAGAGATTTCAGAATTGAATCAATAATTGATCCCTATGAGTATTTGATCTAGCTTATTGAGTAATAGTCAATCCTGAATTGTCATATAGATGAATTGTTATCCATATGCATCGGCTGAAAAATAGCAGCTAGAATATGCATGTGCATTCAATTCAAATTAAGCAGAATCCGATAAGATTTTAAGAGAAGCAAACTAACCGATGTAAAATTAGATCACGAGAAAGAACAACGTAGATATAAGTTGACTTAGTGATTATATGTTAATGAGAATAGATATGATGACAGAAGCGATCAGAAAGAATAATAAGATACTATAGAAGAGAAGATAATAGAATAGATATCTAAAGCTCACATAATTGAAGTAAGTATTACGTCAGTCAGCTATACAACTTACGAGATTCAGTAAGCAGATCGAATACAATTTCGAGAACGAAATCATTCCTTAAAGGGGAGGAATTTTAAGGCTCGAAAATATTAAGTTATGCATTACGGGATTTAAGATTTAAATTCTGAATATGAGAAAATATTACTTTGAAGAATTTGAGAAATTAGAAATTTAAATTTTGGGTTGAAAATATTTAATTTGAGGATTTTCGGATTTTAAGACTTTAATATCCGAAATTCTTAAATTAAAAGATAAAAATATTTGAATTAAATATTTATGGGATTTGAGATTTAAATTATGAGTTTGATATTAAGAATAATTGAATTTTAGGATGAAATCCGAGCAGGGACCAATTTGCAAATATTGAGAAGTTCAGGGACTAAAATGCAATAAGGTCCGATATGATTTAATTTTAATCCGAGAATATTTAATTGGATAATTTTTAGAGTTTAGAATTAAATTCTAATATTCTTAAATTATTTAGTATTGAAATTGAATTAAATCTCTTGTCCGGGGACTGATTTGCAATTATGCACAAGTTTAGGGACCAAAGTGCAATTACCATTCAAGTGGTAATCACACGTGGGATGTATACATTTATTGTTAAGATTTCATTCAGAATATTTGTGAAGAAGCCGAGAGAAAGGCTGGAAGAAATTGTCTCAAGCAAATTTCATTTTCAAGCTTCCATATCTTGTGATCTGCCCGGTAGAATTTCCGATTGATTGTATATTTGCGATCACGGAACCGATTGCTAAGTTTTACCATGTTTTAATTTAAATTTGTTGTAAGAATTATGATTTAATTGTTTAAACATGTTCTAGTATATACGATGATAGTATATCTAAGACGGATCGAGAAAAGATCGTCGTTTGAGCATGTTTTTGAAATATGGAATGATTTTCGAAATTCTAAAATTTTTAGCTATTTGATTTCAAAATTGTGCTGATGACTTGATGTTGGCATTGAGTTGAGATGATTAATAAGATTGATGTTATGGTTTTGGAAATATCGAATTCGAACCGTTGCGCCATCGGTTTGTGTTTGTCGAATATATGGAATATATGCAGTTGAGTTTGAATTTTCAGCAATGAAATCATTATGATATGAGTTATATATGAATTAATAGATGATGATTAAGTTGTTGGAATTGTCGATTTCAAATTACGGTGTCGTCGATTGGAATTTTGATCATTTAATCAACATTTTAAGTGTTTAAGCCTTGATGAATTGAAATGAGTTTGAGAACTGATATGATATTGTTACACACTTCATTTCAGACTTGAATATATTATAACGAGATTGAATCGACGATTATAGAAGTCGAATCGACGAGTCATGTTTGAATGACTTGAAGTGTTGAAGTTGAATCAAGAACACCTTCAAGTACCACCGATTGAAAAGAACAGCATTTGATGACAGATTTGGCAAGCTTGGATTGATCAACATTTGCAAGACTTTGCAACGATTCAAGATGTTTGAATCACAGTCAAAGGTATGAATAGACATTAAATAAGATGGGAAAAATAACTCGAGATAGCTTATTGTAACGCCCCGTTTTTATCTTAAATGAGTTTATTTGAGTTAATCGGAGATTGCAGAGTTCACGAGCCGACTTGATTTTAATCAGGGTCCTTTTTGCAAATTTTGGAAATTTCAGGGACTAAAACTCAAATATTGATTTTTATATATTATCTACACTTAGAATGGATTGGGAAAGTCTTTTTCTCCTCCCCCTAACCGAGATCCACCATTGAAGACGCCTCCAAGCATTTCCAAGCTCCCAGATTTCAGTCCGAGCTCGATCCGGCCGTTGGAATTTATTTCTGAAGGTAGATTATCGATCACTGCAGTAAGAGCTCCGTTATATTGTAAGTTCTTCTACGATCGGATACATTCTAGTTTATGGATGTTGTTAGAATCGTTCGAGATTCGAGTATGTTTTTCTAGACAGAGTTCTGATCGTTTATTATCTGTCGGTTTTGAATTAGAGCGACGTTCGGATTTGTTATGATTTTTGGAAGCCATTTTTGAAAATGTGGATTTTGAGATTGATGGGTTTGCTTTGTTATTGTTGTTTTGGGCATTGATATGAGGTTATATCAATATTGAACTGCTGTCTGCATTTCCGGTTTGTTCAGTTTATAGCCGTTATGCCGTCGGTTTGAGTTTTGGGTTTTCGAATCGTTTTTGTATTAATTGAAGCCTTGGCTTGTGAGTGATTGTGGTTGTTGATCAACTCTTGTATTCGTACAGATTCGTTGGAGTTTGTCGAGCCCTGTGTTAGCAGCATTGTTCGTCGAGAGTTGGACGAATAACGGTAAAGAGATTTCCTTGAACCATTGTTTGTTGTTTAGATTGTATAGTTGTTGATACAATCTTTTGTTGTAGCTTGTCGGGAATTGGAACTACTGCCTTGAAAGGTAAAAGCAGTCATCGTAGCGGGATAGCATACTCGGACTGTTGGTTCTCGAGTTTCCCTTTTTAAATCACATATTGCATCGATACTTGTTCTAGCATGTGGAAATTGTATTTTGTTGATTGATTGAGTTTTGTTATGTGGCTTATGTTTATGTTTCTGCTATGCATTCATCTTGAGCCTACTTTGATTTCAGCGGGCAGAACCGCCCTTTTTGTTAGACGTTTGGGAACTATGATTGAGTGGCCTAGGTTGTAGTATTTCGCCTAGTGCTAGCATACTCATTATGGTTGCTCAAAGTCTAGAGGAGTGGGATGCGTGGAAACACCTCGATTGGGAGAGTCGGTGAGTCGTTACGTGATCTTATCCTCGGGATCCCAAAAGCAGAGCAGCACTCCCTTGTTTATCAGAATTGATATCCTGGTTTTAATGACATGCATATCATTAGCTTCGACTTGAATATGTTGTTTTGATAGCATGTTGTACATTCGTTACTTGTTATGTTGTTTTTTTACTGGGAATGTCATTCTCACCATTTTATCCGGCTGTTGCTTTGTTTTGTATGTGTACTTGGCAACAGGTGGGGCAGGACCAAATCAGCTAAGGCCTGGTTAGCAACAAGAGGGAGAGCTAGTAGTGAGACTCGGTTTAGAAGTCGTGTCGGCATGTCTACCTAGTTTTGTTTGAACATGTTTAGATATCGAACTTCGTTATGTTATTATATTGTTTATGCGAGCTGTGTTGAAAGTTTGTCGTTACAAATCCAATACTTTTGAGCGGTTTTGTAACCCTAGAATTTCATGTATTAGTTGGGGAACTTGTGATTGTAATGCATGATAAAATGTTGTTGGTTTTGGACTCAAGTTCTAGCATGATTTCTGCTGTTTTGCTCTGTTTCTGTCATCGCTCGATCCGCAAGATCTTGCGGATCGAGCGAGGGCAAGCTGTGCAGTCCTCTGTTTCAAATTTTTGTGGCTCGCTCGATCTGCAAGATCTTGCGGATCGAGCGAGGGCTGGGTTTTCCGGGCAGTAGTTATGGCAAAAGTTTCTCGCTCGATCCGCAAGATCATGCGGATCGAGCGAGGCACTATTTTAAAAAAAAAATATTTTCTATTAATTGCTTTAACCTTTGGTTATTGTTTGTCTTAGTGTTGTTTAATCCCAAGATTAGATGTTTAGAATCGAGGTCTCACATTAAGTGGTATCAAAGAGTTAAGATTCTTGGTTGAACTAGAGTGAGCGGGGTAGATCGAGTCTGTGTGTATTGGCTCCTCGCATGTGTTAGAATTATTTTAACTGTGTACTTAATTCCATGCGAGCATGCTTTATTATTGAGAATTATTGAATTACATGGTTATGTGATTTAATTTATAAAGCATGATCTACTTGAGATATAATTGTTTCTGTTATCGACTGGTATCCGGTATTCCAAGCGGTTGTAAGGGCACTGACAGTAGCGATTGAGATATCTTGTGTCCTAACCTTTGATTATCAGATGGGTCCTCGTCAAGTGATAAACAGAAACACACCGCCAGTTATTTCTACGACTGAGCAAGCTAGCACTGAAGTTGATCAGTTGGATGCTTCAGCGACTCCTATGGAAACCTTGCTGAAGAGGTTTCAGTCATTCAATCCGCCGTTGTTGATGGGTTCAGAAAATCCAGTTGATTGCGAAAGTTGGTTGGATGATATGGATCAGTTGTTTGATTCCATTGACTACACCGATGACCGCCGAATCAGGTTAGTAATTCATCAGTTGCGTGGTGGTGCTAAGAGCTGGTGGATCATGACAAAGAAACCATTCGAGAGTAGAGGTACGGAAGTTACTTGGACTCTTTTTAAATCTGAATTTTATAAGCTGTTTTTCCCTATCTCGTATCGCAAAGAAAAGGGAGCAGAGTTTGCCAACCTGAGGCAAGGGAATCTGAACATTGAAGAGTACGTGGCTAAGTTTGATAGTCTGTTGCGTTTTGTGCCGCTAATTGCCGGAGATGAAGAAGCTAAGGAAGATCAGTTCATCAATGGTTTGAACCCCGACGTCTTCACGTTGGTAAACACCAACAGGCCTAACAACTTTGCGGATGCCATGAATCATGCAAAGGGAGCAGAAGCAGGCTTGTGGAGACAAAGAGGTAATCAGGTGGCACCTCAGCAGCAGAGACAGTATCAGAACCAACCATCTCAGTATCAGAATCAGCCACCGCAGCATCAAAACCAGCAGCAAAGGTATGAAGGTGGAAACAATGGGGGAATCAGAAAGGATCAGTACAAGGCAAGAGGTAAACAGTTCAAAAGGCAGGGGAACAGTTCGTCTAGTTCCAGTGGTTCCTGACAGTTTGGTTCAGGACAGAGCTCTGGATCATCATCCTTGTACTGCAGCAAGTGTGGAGGAAGACACTCACCGGATCAGTGTGTGGGAGTCTTTGGCAATTGTAACACCTATCAGCAACCGGGACACTTCTCTAAAGTGTGCCCACAGCGTAACAGAGATAGAGCTTAGAGTGGGAGTTCGTCTAGACCTGCAGCTCAGCCTGAGAGGCAGTCTTCTGCAGTTCACTCTTTCCAACCTCAGCAGCAGTAGAACAGACAGAGAGGTAATACCAGTGCAAATCAGCCTCCGAGACAGCAAGCACGAGTCTTTGCTCTAACAGAGGATCAGGCTCAAGCAGCACCTGACGATGTTATAGCAGGTAACTGTTCGATTTTTGGTTATTCTGCTCATGTCTTGATAGATACAGGTGCTTTCCATTACTTTATCTCTAAGAAATTTGTGTTATTGCATGCTTTGCCTACTGAGTTGTTGCATACAGTAGTATCTGTTACTTTACCTTTGGGTGGAGGAATTGTTTCTGTCCGATTAGTCAGGAACTGTGAACTGTGTTTTGAAGGAAATTTGTTAGAATTCGACTGTATTGTACTTGGACTGTCATATTTTGATTATATTGTCGGTATAGATGCTTTAACCAAGTACAGGGCAACAGTCGATTGTTTTCTGAAAGTTTTCAGGTTCAGACCTGAAATGGGAGACGAGTGGAAATTCTTTGGTAAGGGTTCTCGATCTAGAATTCCTTTGATTTCAGTGTTATCTATGACTCGTTTGCTACAGAAAGGTGCAGAAGGATTTTTGGTGTATGCAGTTGACGTACTGAAATCTAGCCCAACTTTGGTAGATTTACCGGTGGTTAGAGAATTTGCTGATGTGTTACTGGAAGATGTTCCAGGTTTTCCACCTATTCGAGAAATCGAATTCAGCATTGTCTTAGTGTCAGGTACTCAACCTATCTCAAAAGCTCCGTATCGTATGGCACTTATTGAATTGAGAGAGTTGAAGGAGCAGCTTGAGGATTTGATTTCCAAGGGGTACATCAGACCTAGTGTATCGCTTTGGGGTGCTTCTGTGCTTTTTGTTCGGAAGAAGGATGGTTCTATGCGGCTCTGTATCGACTACCGCCAATTGAATCAGGCTACAGTTAAGAACAGGTATCCTTTACCCCAAATTGATGACCTTTTTGATCAACTGCAGGGTTCTTCTATCTACTCTAAGATTTATCTGAGGTCAGGTTATCACCAGTTGAGAGTGCGAGAGGAAGAAGTTCCTAAGACCGCATTCAGGACGAGGTATGATCATTTTGAGTTTATAGTCATGCCATTCGGTTTGACTAACGCTCCAGAGGTTTTTATGGGTTTGATGAACCGTATCTTTCAGCGTTATTTAGATGAGTTCGTCATTATCTTTATCGATGATATTCTTATCTACTCGAAGAACCGTACTGACCATGCAGAGCACTTGAGGACCATATTGCAGATTTTGCGAGTTGAGCAGTTGTTTTCCAAACTGTCTAAGTGTGAATTCTGGTTAGATCGAGTTGTCTTTCTCGGTCATATTATTTCTGAAGATGGGATTTCTGTCGATCCCAGCAAGATTGAAGCGGTTATGAATTGGCCTAGACCTACTTCAGTCCGAAGCTTCATGGGTTTAGCTGGTTATTACCGTCGTTTCATCGAGGGTTTCTCGTCTATTGTCAAGCCTATTACCCAGCTGACTCAGAAGAATGCGCCTTTTGTCTGGACTGCAGATTGTGAGGCTAGCTTTGTTGATCTGAAGAGGAGACTGACAGTGCTCCGATTCTTTATATTCCGAAGGGTACTGGAGGTTTCACAGTCTATTGTGATGCTTCTAACCGAGGCTTGGGTTGTGTTCTTATGTAGCATAAGCATGTGATAGCGTATGCATCGAGGCAGCTGAAACCGCACGAGACTCGTTATCCTGTTCATGATCTTGAACTAGCTGCGATCGTCTTTGCTCTGATGATTTGGCGTCACTATCTTTATGGTGAGTCTTTCGAGATCTTTTCTGACCATAAGAGCCTTAAGTACTTGTTTTCACAGGCAGAACTGAATATGAGACGGAGAAGATGGTTAGATCTGTTGAAGGATTTCGACTGTGAAATCAAGTATTATCCGGGAAAGTCAAATGCAGTTGCAGATGCCTTGAGCCAAAATCTATGTTCTTTATCTCTTTCTACTATCGGTTTTTCTCAGTTGATCGGTGATTGTTGCACTTTTGGTTTATTGTTTGAAACAGATAGGGAGACTATCAGAGTGTTTGCTATTCAAGCCGAGCCGGAGTTGTTTGTTGCAATCAGAGAAGCACAGAAGTCTGAGCCGAGCATTCAGGTTTTAGTAGAGAAAGTCAGATCGGGACATCAGTCTGAATTCCAGGTTAGAGATGATGTTTTGTTGGTGAATAACCATATTGTTGTGCCTGATATTTCAGAGTTGAGACAACGTATTCTCCGAGAGGCTCATTGCAGTCGGTTCAGCGTTCATCCTGGAGGTCGTAAGTTGTACAACGATCTGAAGATTCAGTTTTGGTGGAAGAGAATGAAGAGCGACGTAGCGAGGTTTGTATCTCGGTGTTTGAATTTTCAGCAGGTAAAATCAGAGCGGAAGCGACCCGGAGGTCTGTTGCACAGTCTATCTGTTCCTGAATGGAAATGGGATCACATTTCCATGGATTTCGTCATGAAGCTACCACGATCCGTTCGAGGATGCGATGCTATTTGGGTAGTGATAGACCGATTGACGAAGTCTACTTATTTTATTCCGTACAGGATGACGTATCATCATGATCAGATGGCTGAGTTGTATGTTAGTAATGTTGTGAGATTGCATGATGTGCCGAAGTCGATCGTTTCAGACAGAGATCCTAGATTCACTTCGCACTTCTGGCATAGTCTTCAGGAGGCACTTGGTACTCGATTGCATCTGAGTACAGCTTATCATCCTCAGACATATGGACAGTCAGAGCGAACTATCCAGACGTTAGAGGATATGCTGCGAGCGGTAGTGCTATACTTTGGCACTAGTTGGCAGGATTCTTTGCCTCTTGTCGAGTTTTCTTACAACAACAGCTTCCAAGCGAGTATCGGTATGGCGCCTTTTGAGGCATTGTACGGTAAGAAATGCCGAACTCCGTTGTTTTGGGACGACTTGTCCGAGTCACCAGATTTGGGACCGGATTTGCTTAGAGATATGGCAGAGAAAGTTAAGGTCATTCAGTCTAGAATGAATTCAGCTCAGGATAGACAGGCAAAGTATGCGAATGTCAGGCATAGACCTCTAAGTTTTGATCAGGGAGACCGAGTCTTTCTGAAGATTTCACCTTTCAGAGGCACTATTAGATTTGGGATAAGAGGAAAGTTATCTCCGAGATTCATCGGTTCGTACGAGATTCTCGAGAAGATAGGCGATCTTGCCTACAGACTTGCGCTTCCTCCGTATTTATGTGGTATTCACGACGTTTTTCACGTCTCTATGCTGCAAAAGTATCATCCAGATCCTTCTCATATCCTTCAGCCTGATGAAGCCGAGTTAGACGAGACTCTGAGCTATTTTGAACGACCGATTCAGATCATTGATCGGAAAGAAAAGCAACTCAGAACCAAGTTGATTCCGTTGGTGAAAGTGCAGTGGATCCGTCACGGAGTCGAGGAAGCGACTTGGGAGATAGAATCTGACATGAGACAGCGATTTCCGGAGTTATTCGGATGACGTGAGTTCTTCTTACTGTCTTTAGTTCTTTATTCTATCTTATGAGTTGTGGTTCTCGTTGATTTCGAGGACGAAATCTCTTCTTAGTGGGGGAGAATTGTAACGCCCCGTTTTTATCTTAAATAAGTTTATTTGAGTTAATCGGAGATTGCAGAGTTCACGAGCCGACTTGATTTTGATCAGGGTCCTTTTTGCAAATTTTGGAAATTTCAGGGACTAAAACACAAATATTGATTTTTATATATTATCTACACTTAGAATGGATTGGGAAAGTCTTCTTCTCCTCCCCCTAACCGAGATCCACCATTGAAGTTGCCTCCAAGCATTTCCAAGCTCCCAGATTTTAGTCCGAGCTCGATCCGGTCGTTGGAATTTATTTCTGAAGGCAGATTATCGATCACTGCAGTAAGAGCTCCGTTATATTGTAAGTTCTTCTACAATCGGATACATTCTAGTTTTTGGATGTTGTTAGAATCGTTCGAGATTCGAGTATGTTGTTCTAGACAGAGTTTTGATCGTTTATTATGTGTCGGTTTTGAATTAGAGCGACGTTCGGATTTGTTATTGATTTTTGGAAGCCATTTTCGAAAATGTGGATTTTGAGATTGATGGGTTTTCTTTGTTATTGTTTTTTTGGGCATTGATATGAGGTTATATCAGTATTGAACTGCTTTCTGCATTTCCGATTTGTTCATTTTATAGCCGTTATGCCATCGGTTTGAGTTTTGGATTTTCGAATCGTTTTTGTATTGATTGAAGCCTTGGCTTGTGAGTGATCGTGGTTGTTGATCAACTATTGTATTTGTACAGATTCGTTGGAGTTTGTCGAGCCCTCTGTTAGCAGCATTGTTCGTCGAGAGTTGGAAGAAGAACGGTAAAGAGATTTCCTTGAACCGTTGTTTGTTGTTTAGGTTGTATAGTTGTTGATACAATCTTTTGTTGTAGCTTGTCCGGAATTGGAACTAATGCCTTGAAAGGTAAAAGCAGTCATCGTAGCGGGATAGCATACTCGGACTGTTGGTTCTCGAGTTTCCCTTTTTAAATCACATATTGCATCGATACTTGTTCTAGCATGTGAAACTTGTATTTTGTTGATTAATTGAGTTTTGTTATGTGGCTTATGTTTATGTTTCTGCTATGCATTCATCTTGAGCCTACTTTGATTTCAGCGGGCAGAACCGCCCTTTTTGTTAGACGTTTGGGAACTATGATTGAGTGACCTAGGTTGTAGTATTTCGCCTAGTACTAACATACTCATTATGGTTGCTCAAATTCTAGAGGAGTGGGATACGTGGCACCACCTCGATTGGGAGAGTTGGTGAGTTGTTACGTGATCTCATCCTCGGGATCCCAAAATCAGAGCAGCACTCCCTTGTTTATCAGAATTGATATCCTGGTTTTAAAGACATGCATATCATTAGCTTCGACTTGAATATTCGTTACTTGTTATGTTGTTTTTTTTACTGGGAATGTCATTCTCCCCGGTTTATCCGGCTGTTGCTTTGTTTTGTATGTGTACTTGGCAACAGGTGGGGCAGGACGAAGTCAGCGAAGGCCTGGTTAGCAACAAGAGGGAGAGCTAGTAGTGAGACTCGGTTTAGAAGTCGTTGTTGGATAATGTGATCAGATCAATCAGAATTGATACCCGGTGCAGCGGAAGTTTAAAAATTTTATATGGAACGATTCCATAATGTGTATCAAAACTTTATGATTAAATTGTGCGTGTAAAAATTAAATTTTTACCTCCAATCTCGAAACGAGATTATGGACACCAATAGATTACTCTGCTCTTGTTGTATATCCCAGAAACTGATGGACGAACAATTCTTCAATCAGGTCCACGAACAGAATTTTAATCCCTCTGATAGATTGCACTAGAAAATCTATCAGAAGTTTCTACGAAGAGAATTAACGAATTTGATCCGTTAAACCAGACTGCAAATTCAAAATTCACAGGCTTAAATTTTCAGAGAGAAAACACAGAGGGGCGGCCGAATTCTCTAGACTGGAGGCTAGGGTTTTCGAAAATTTGACCTATGTTCTTTAATTTCTGTACTGCAATAACTTATTTATAATATGGGCTGCTAACAACTTAGGACCCATTAGTCATAAGTTCAAGCCTGACAAGCATAGCCCGCATGTTCAGAAATTAATATAAAATTCATCGTGACTCAGATTGATAAACCAATTTCACCAATGTGCATAGAAACCATTTCTGCACCTTTTAAAGTCAAGATAAATTTTCTGAATCCGAATTCAGTGATTTCCAAAAATGCCCATCCCTATGTCATTTTAGGAAATCTTACTCTTCTACTCTGATATAAGAAGTCCTACTTCTTTGTTCATTAAATATAACTCTTTAAATTTAACCCCATGATCGTTTGGTTAGCGTACAGTACGGTCTCTTCATCCAAATATCCCGATCGAATCAACAACCATTGGTAAATCGAGAGTCGTTCGAGATTCGATAACTATGCAATGCATTTTGAAGATCAAATAGTGACATCGCATGTGCTACTAAGAAAACATTTCTTAAAACACATCATGTACTCTGGCCAGAGATTCGTCACACTAATATCTCCTCAGATTGCATAGGATATCCACACTCGCAAGTATGTGGTGAATCCTTGACAACAAAGCATCGACTCCTATATGTGTCGTAACTGTACCCAATCCCGACACCTGATGACCCCAATAGAGTCGGTAAATGAGTCAAAGTACAGTACTAGAATATAGAGTCTCAATGATGTTTCAAGTAGTAAGGACTAATGGTGTACAACCAAAACCGCGGACTTCATCCACTCGATAAGTGATAACCACTTGGAAAGTCCGGATAGGGTAGTTCGATCATTCATCGTATGAATATCCATTTGCATGCTTTGAACATCTCTATGTTCCATACCAATGAAACGTGGTACTCGGCATCGCAAATGCTAGTCTCAATCTTGAGCGATCCTTATCCTTATTAACGGACGGCTCAATCGACTAGGAACTGTTTAGAATATACAGTGACTATAAGATGTGTTTCATGATAGCCATCCCCATGTGCCACCACATCTTACATACACTATAGTATATTCAAGGTCTTCATCTAAACATCTTATAGTATGTCACAACATAATAATATGATAAAAGATAAAGTAAACGCCATTATAAAAGTGTAAATTATATTAAACAAAAGATTGTTTATACATAGAGTCATCAAAGCCCTTAGCCACAAGTTGGCTCACCGGGCACCCACTATTTCAGTCGTGTCGGCATGTCTACCTAGTTGTATTTGAACATGTTTAGATATCGAACTTCGTTATGTTATTATATTGTTTATGCGAGCTGTGTTGAAAGTTTGTCGTTACAAATCCAATACTTTTGAGCAGTTGTGTAACCCTAGAATTTCATGTATTAGTTGGGGAACTTGTGATTGTAATGCATGATAAAATGTTGTTGGTTTTGGACTCAAGTTCTAGCATGATTTCTGCTGTTTTGCTCTGTTTCTATCACCGCTCGATCCGCAAGATCTTGCGGATCGAGCGAGGGCAAGATGTGCAGTCCTCTGTTTCAAATTTTTGTGGCTCGCTCGTCGATCTGCAAGATCTTGCGGATCGAGCGAGGGCTGAGTTTTCCGAGCAGTAGTTTTGGCAAAAGTTGCTCGCTCGATCCGCAAGATCATGCGGATCGAGCGAGGCACTATTTTCAAAAACATAAAATTTCTATTAATTGCTTTAACCTTTGGTTATTGTTTGTCTTAGTGTTGTTTAATCCCAAGATTAGATGTTTAGAATCGAGGTTTCACACTTATGATTATCGAGTTTCCTAAAATCACATACTTATTTGGTTATATGATTTTATGTGATTTGTTGTTTGTTATTGCTTGGCTTGATTATTTAAATTGATTGTTCAAGATGTTTTACAGTATTTAATGCATACAGATTATGTTGCATTCATCTTGAACCCTACCTTGTTAAGCGAAGAGGGCCGAATGGCCTAGAGTGCAGATGACGTTTGGAGGGCTATAGTTGAGTGGAACGGAATTTAGACTTACTTCCAGAGCTAGATGACTCATTATAGTTGCACCAAATTTAGGGGAATTGAGATCTGTAAGGTCACCTCGATGGGGTAAGTAGGTGGTCGGTTAAAGATTTAATTTCCTCGGGATCCCAAGAACCATGCAGTCCTTGTATCAGATTTCATAGTCTATTCCTTTAAACATGCATTTCATTTATGCATTAACTGAAAGAGTGGGTGCCCGGTGAGCCAACTTGTGGCTAAGAGCTTTGATGACTCTTTGTATAAACAATCTTTTGTTTAATATAATTTACACTTTTATTAATGGCAATGACTTTATCTTTCTTCATATTGTTATATTGTGATATACTATTGTTGTTTTGATAAAGACCTTGAATATACTATAGTGTATGTAATATGTGGTAGAACATGGAGATGTCTATCATGAAACACATCTTATAGTCACTGTATATTCTAAACTGTTCCTAGTCGATTGAGCCGTCCGATAATAAGGATAAGGATCGCTCGAGTTTGAGACTAGCATTTGCGATGCAGAGTACCACGTTTCATTGGTAAGGAACATAGAGATGTTCGAAGCATGCAAATGGATATTCATATGATGAATGATCGAACTACCCTATCCGGACTTTCCAAGTGGTTATCACTTATCGAGTGGAAATAGTCCGCGGTTTTGGTTGTACACCATTAGTCCTTACTACTTGAGACATCATTGAGACTCTATATGCTAGTACTGTGCTTTGACTCGTTTACCGACTCTATTGGGGTCATCAGGTGTCGGGATTGGGTACAGTTACAACACATATAGGAGTCGATGCTTTGTTGTCAAGGATTCACCACATACTTGCGAGTGTGGATATCCTATGCGATCTGAGGAGATATTAGTGTGACGAATCTCTGGCCAGAGTACATGATGTGATTTAAGAAATGGTTTCTTAGTAGCACATGCGATGTCACTATTTGATCTTCAAGATGTATTGCATAGTTATCGAATCTCGAGCGACTCTCGATATACCAATGGTTGTTGATTCGATCGGGATATTTGGATGAAGGGACCGTACTGTACGCTAACCAAAATCTACTGGTTCTTGTAGGCACTATCAGTGATACCTAGGGAATCATGGGGCGATGTTGCTAGGCGCTCATACCATGATTCGATGGGCAAGTCGGAAATTGTTGTTCCGAGTCACAAGGAGTTGTGAGCCCACGGCTAGCTGTATCCCTGAACCATTGAGGGTCACACAGTGTAATGGATTTTTAATCCCCGTTGAGATAGTTAAATTTAAAGAGTTAAATTTAATGAACGAAGAAGTTGGACTTCTTATTTAAGAGTAGATGAGTAAGATTTCCTAAAATGACATAGGGATGGCCATTTTTGGAAATCACTGAATTCGGATTCAGAAAAATTTATCTTGACTTTAAAAGGTGCAGAAATGGTTTCTGTGCACATTGGTGAAATCGGTTTATCAATCGGAGTCACGATGAATTTTATATTAATTTCTGAACATGCGGGCTTTGCTTGTCGGGTTTGAACTTATGATTAATGGGCCCTAAGCTGTTAGTGGCCTACATTATAAATAAGTTATTGCAGTATAGAAATTACACACAACAAGGTCACAATTTTTCGAAAACCTAAGTATTTTTCAAACAAGAGTGGCCGCCCCCCTCCCTGTCTACTCGAGAAAATCCAGCCTGTGATTTTGAATTAAAGTCTGGTTTAACGGATCAAATTCGTTAATCTCTTTGTAGAAACTTCTGATAGATTTTCTAGTGCAATCTATCAGAGGGATTGAATATCCATTCGTGGACCTGATTGAAGAACAGTTCGTCCATCAGTTCCAGGGATATACAACAAGAGCAGAGAAATCTGTTGGTGTCCAAAATCTCGATTCGAGATTAAAGGTAAAAATTTTATAATTGTTATTTAATTTTTACACACACAATTTAATCGTAAGGTTGATACCCATTATGGAATCGTTCCATATAAAAATTTTAAACTTCCGCTGCACCGGGTATCAATCATAATTGATCTGAACACCGCGTTCTCCAACAGTGGTATCAGAGCCATGTTGCTCAGATCAAGCGATTAAATTAATCGATTGTACAAAAATTTTTTAGGCCTCGGTTTTTGGAACAAAATAAATATTTTAAAAATAAAAATATTTTTTCGGGCAAAAACCCGGGCAGCGATCCAATCGCTGCCCGGGGCAGGGGCAGTGATCGTCGCTGCCCCGGGCAGCGCACGGCGCTGCACAGGGCGCTGCCCAGGGAAGCGATCGTCGCTGCCCGGCCCGGGAATGTCCCGGGCGGCCCGCGGGAAAAATTATTTTTAATTTTTTAAATTAAATTTTAATATGTTAAAATTCTATTTTTGGTCCGATCGAAAATTGTTTTGATTGGTCCACGAGGCGTCGGATCGAATTGTTCGAGTCCGAAAATTTTAAAATTGATTTTTGGATAAATTTGAAGTTTTGGAAAATTTTAATATTTTATCCTTTAATTGAATTTTGAAATTAATTATTTTTGGTACAATTGATGATAAGATATGATCTTATGGATATATTGAGTAAAATATGATTTTATGTATAAAATTGTATTTTATAGATAAAATATGATTTTATTTGATAAAATGATAAAATATGATTTTGTATGTAAAATAAGATTTTATGTATGAAATATGATTTTATCCTTTTAAATTTAAATTGCCATTGCATGTTATCCAATAAATTAATTTTGAATTAAATGTTATTGGATAAGGATGATCGATTGCCATGACCAATTTTGTAGGTGTATGTTAGGAATTTACATTTGTTTTTATTGTTGTTGGTTTTATTAATGGGCCTGGTTTATGGCCCAATATGAATGTCATATGTAATAAAAGTGGGCTTGGTTTATGGCCCGTTCCCACCCCTTAAAAATGTATCCCCTACTTGTCATTGTTATTTATTGTAAATACATTAGATTTAGTGGGAGATCAAGATTTGAAGATGGAGGTGGGCCCAGCAGACAATAAAGAAAGAAGAAATGTAAATTGGAAGCAAATGTAATAGGATTGCATTGCATACTGCATATTACCTAGGATTGGACTAAGACTCGTGATTGGCAACCACGGGTCGATTAGAAATGAAATCGATCATCCTATATAATATGTGATATTATAGTTGTATGCATGTTTTAGACATAATTGTGTGAATCCGACAAGCATACAAAATTTTAAGAATGATGAGACAAATTTTTATAATTAAAAATCCCTCATTTTAAATATGATTTAAAATTGATATCAAGATAAATAAAGGAAATTTAAATTTGTTTAAATGTTCCTACCTTCCATCAACGATCAATGTATGAGATGCTACCGCGGATACGGTCCGGCTCATATTATTGGGGGGGCCCGTTTGTCGGAAAGCTGTACATTGGATCGACACATGTTGTAAGTTGGGTGGAACTCCCATGGGATCGGCTCATATTATTGGGGGATCCACATGGCGACCGTCCATCACAACTTAATATTGATGGGTCATCTTGACATGTCACAATAATCGGCGTCATATTATTGGGCCCTTATTGGACATGAGGTAAAAACGTGGAGGTTGCTTTGGAAGCAATTGGGCTCTACCTTTTGAAAATTATGGTTGGCTGATATTATTCGGGACTATAAGTTTGTCAATTGGACTCCATGTTCTCACTAAGGAAAACAGTTTCCCGTTTTCACTAGAGGGTAGTGAAATCGTTAAAATAGTGGGAGTGAGATTCATAAAATAAATTTCGCCTATTTTATGTCTTAGTAAATTGCTTAAACAATCACTGATATTTGTCTGTTTCTTTTCAGTATTTCATACGATGAATTCGCGTAATCCACTTTTCTCGATACTCGAACAAAACAAACTTACTGGCGCAAACAATACAGAATGATTCCATAAGTTAAGATTGTCCTAAGTTCGGAAAAGATTTTCTAAAGTGTTAGAAAAGGCTTCTCCGAAAACAGCCCCGACTGATGTAGCTGCCGAAAGGTTGGCCGAACTATAGAAATGGTTGGACCATGATCTCAAGGCCAAATGTTACATGCAAAATTGGACAAGTCTAAACAAGTTTGCCATCACTGCAATAAACCCGGTCATTGGAAACGTAACTGCAAGGAATACCTCAAGCAGATGCGAACTGCAAAGGGTATGTTTTACATTAAAATAAATGTTTTTCTTAATACTACTTCTTGGGTATTGGATACCAGATGTAGATCTCATATTTGCAATGAGTTGCAAATGATGACAAGAAGTAATAGGCTAAGGATGGGTGAGACCCAGTCAAGGCTCGGGAATGGTTCCAGAGATAAATCCAAAGCTATAGGAGACATTTATTTTTGCAGAACAATTTTAAGTTACTTTTAAGAGATGTTTTATTTGTTTCGGATTTGATTAAAAACATTATTTCTGTTTCTATGCTTGATAGAGATGGTTATTCTTGCAATTTTGTGAATGGGATTTGCAATATTTACAAGAATGAATGTTTAATTGGAAATGGACAACTTGAAAACGATCTATACAACTTAAAACTAAAAGACGTTCCAATAAATTATGTTGATAAACCGGCAACAACAAACAAAAGGAAAATCGATAGCCAAAACCCGGCAAACCTTTGGCACGCTAGGCTAGGTCATATTTCCTCAAGGAGGATAAACAAGCTAGTGGGAGAGGGCATGTTTGATATGTCTGATATTAACTCTCTACCTACTTGTGAATCCTGCCTAAAAGGAAAAATGACTAAATCTCCTTTTAAGGGGAAACCTGAACGTAGTCAAAATCTGTTGGATTAGATCCATACAGATGTTTGTGGTCCATTTAGAGTTGGGACTCAATATGGCCACACCTACTTCATTACCTTTACTGATGATTATTCAAGGTATGGGTATTTATATTTAATGAAATATAAGTCTGAAGCATTTGAAAAGTTCAAAGAATTCAAGGCTGAAGTAGAAAACAAGCTAGGTAAAAGTATTAAAGCACTTCGATCGGATCGAGGTGGAGAATAATTGAGTACCGAGTTTTTGGACTATCTAAAAGAGAATGGGATTCTCTCTCAGTGGACTCCTCCTATGACACCACAGCTTAATGGTGTATCGGAGCGTCGTAATCGAACTTTGTTGGACATGGTTCGGTCCATGATGAGCTTCACTGAGCTTCCACCTTCGTTTTGGGGCTATGCGCTTGAAACAGCGGTATTGTTGTTGAACAACGTCCACACTAAAGCAGTGGACAAAACACCATACGAGTTATGGAATGGCAAAGCTCCTAAGTATTCGTACTTGAGGATTTGGGGATGTCCTGCTTACGTGAAGCGGACAGTGGGAGATAAGTTGGATAGTCGATCCAGCTTATGTTATTTTGTAGGGTATCCGAAGAATTCAATCGGATATTATTTCTATTATCCTGCTGAAACAAATGTGTTTGTTTCAAGGAATGCCACCTTCTTGGAGAAGGAGTTCTTATTGGATAAGAAAGGCGAGATGATGGAACTCGAAGAAATTCGAGAAGAACCCGAAATACAAAATAACGATCCTACACCTCAGGAACCATTGCTGGACACGCCTATACCTAGAAGATCCGAGAGGAATTCTAGACCTCCTATTCGATATGGTCTTCTTCTTGAAGGGGATCAAGATGAACCCGATGTTGGATGTGATCCAAGAAACTTCAAGGAAGCAATTTCTGATGCGGATTCAAATTTATGGCTTGAAGCTATGCAGTCGGAAATAGATTCGATGCATACAAACCAAGTTTGGTCTCTAGTAGATCCTCCCGATGGAATTGTTCCAATAGGGTGTAAATGGATCTACAAGAGAAAGCTTGGGCCTAATGGTAAGGTATTGACCTACAAGGCGCGATTGGTGGCAAAAGGTTATACTCAAAGACAAGGAGTTGACTATGATGAAACCTTTTCGCCAGTTGCAATGTTCAAGTCCATAAGAATCCTTATTGCCATAGCTGCATGGTATGACTATGAGATATGGCAAATGGATGTGAAGACTGCTTTTCTTAATGGAGACATTAAGGAAGAAATCTATATGAAGCAGCCTGAGGGGTTCACATCCATGGGAAGCGAGCATAAGGTATGCAAGCTTCAGAGATCAATTTATGGTCTAAAACAAGCATCAAGAAGTTGGAACCAGAAATTTGATGAAACAATAAAGGATTTTGGTTTCATCAAGAACCCGGAGGAACCATGCGTGTACAAGAAAGTAGTTAAGGATGCTGTGACATTCTTAGTACTTTATGTTGATGACATCTTACTCATTGGGAATGATGTAGGGATGTTGCAGTCAACAAAGATATGGTTATCAGGTAGATTCTCGATGAAAGATTTGGGTGAGGCATCCTATATTCTTGGGATACAGATCTATAGAGATAGATCTAAGAGAATGATAGGACTCACTCAATCAACCTACATCGACACCATATTGAAACGGTTTTCAATGGATGGGTCCAAGAGAGGACATCTACCCATGTGTCATGGAGTTTCTCTATCCAAGTCTATGTGTCCCAAGACTGATGAAGAGATAGAGAAAATGACACATGTACCATATGCGTCAGCCATAGGTAGTATCATGTATGGGATGATATCTACCAGACCGGATGTAGCATTTGATCTGAGTGTCATAAGCAGATATCAAGCTAATCCCGGTCAAATGCATTGGAAAGCCGTGAAGGACATTCTTAAGTACTTACGAAGGACTAAGAATATGTTCATGGTATATGGAGGAAGAGAACTAAAATTGGAAGGCTATACCGACTCTAGCTTCCAAAGTGACGTGGATGACTCGAAGTCAACCTCTGGATTTGTGTTCATGCTCAATGGCGATGCTGTCTCTTGGAAGAGTTCCAAGCAGGACACCACAGCGGATTCCACCACTGAAGCAGAATACATTGCAGCATCAGCTGCTGCTAAAGAGGCCGTTTGGATGAGGAATTTCGTCCAAGAGTTGGGCGTCATTCCTGAAGTTGTTGGTCCAGTCCCGGTGTACTGTGACAACACGGGTGCCGTTGCTCAGGCAAAGGAACCAAGGTCTCATCAAAGATCCAAACACGTACTGAGGAAATACCACATCATCCGGGAGATTGTGGAAAGAGGAGACATCACTGTCGAAAGAGTGGCCTCTGCAGACAATATCGCTGATCCACTTACTAAGCCCTTGCCAGGACCATTATTTGAAAAACATCGCGAAGCAATGGGTCTACGTAGTATGACTAGTTGGCTTTAGGGCAAGTGGGAGATTGAAAGAGTGGGTGCCTGGTGAGCCAACTTGTGGCTAAGGGCTTTGATGACTCTTTGTATAAACAATATTTTGTTTAATATAATTTACACTTTTATTAATGGCAATGACTTTATATTTCTTCATATTGTTATATTGTGATATACTATTGTTGTTTTGATAAAGACCTTGAATATACTATAGTGTATGTAATATGTGGTAGAACATGGAGATGTCTATCATGAAACACATCTTATAGTCACTGTATATTCTAAACCGTTCCTAGTCGATTGAGCCATCCGATAATAAGGATAAGGATCGCTCGAGTTTGAGACTAGCATTTGCGATGCAGAGTACCACGTTTCATTGGTAAGGAACATAGAGATGTTCGAAGCATGCAAATGGATATTCATATGATGAATGATCAAACTACCCTATCCGGACTTTCCAAGTGGTTATCACTTATCGAGTGGAAATAGTCCGCGGTTTTGGTTGTACACCATTAGTCCTTACTACTTGAGACATCATTGAGACTCTATATGCTAGTACTGTGCTTTGACTTGTTTACCGACTCTATTGGGGTCATCAGGTGTCGGGATTGGGTACAGTTACAACACATATAGGAGTCGATGCTTTGTTGTCAAGGATTCACCACATACTTGCGAGTGTGGATATCCTATGCGATCTGAGGAGATATTAGTGTGACGAATCTCTGGCCAGAGTACATGATGTGATTTAAGAAATGGTTTCTTAGTAGCACATGCGATGTCACTATTTGATCTTCAAGATGTATTGCATAGTTATCGAATCTCGAGCGACTCTCGATATACCAATGGTTGTTGATTCGATCGGGATATTTGGATGAAGGGACCGTACTGTACGCTAACCAAAATCTACTGGTTCTTGTAGGCACTATCAGTGATACCTAGGGAATCATGGGGCGATGTTGCTAGGCGCTCATACCATGATTCGATGGGCAAGTCGGAAATTGTTGTTCCGAGTCACAAGGAGTTGTGAGCCCACGGCTAGCTGTATCCCTGAACCATTGAGGGTCACACAGTGTAATGGATTTTTAATCCCCGTTGAGATAGTTAAATTTAAAGAGTTAAATTTAATGAACGAAGAAGTTGGACTTCTTATTTAAGAGTAGAGGAGTAAGATTTCCTAAAATGACATAGGGATGGCCATTTTTGGAAATCACTGAATTCGGATTCAGAAAAATTTATCTTGACTTTAAAAGGTGCAGAAATGGTTTCTGTGCACATTGGTGAAATCGGTTTATCAATCGGAGTCACGATGAATTTTATATTAATTTCTGAACATGCGGGCTTTGCTTGTCGGGCTTGAACTTATGATTAATGGGCCCTAAGCTGTTAGTGGCCTACATTATAAATAAGTTATTGCAGTACAGAAATTACACACAACATGGTCACAATTTTTCGAAAACCTAAGTATTTTTCTAACAAGAGTGGCCGCCCCCCTCCCTGTCTACTCGAGCAAATCCAGCCTGTGATTTTGAATTACAGTCTGGTTTAACGGATCAAATTCGTTAATCTCTTCGTAGAAACTTCTGATAGATTTTCTAGTGCAATCTATCAGAGGGATTGAATATCCGTTCGTTGACCTGATTGAAGAACAGTTCGTCCATCAGTTCCAGGGATATACAACAAGAGCAGAGAAATCTGTTGGTGTCCAAAATCTCGATTCGAGATTAAAGGTAAAAATTTTATAATTGTTATTTAATTTTTACACACACAATTTAATCGTAAGGTTGATACCCATTATGGAATCGTTCCATACAAAAATTTTAAACTTCCGCTGCACCGGGTATCAATCATAATTGATCTGAACACCGCGTTCTCAAACATTAACCTAGAGATTTTATGGTTTAGAATATGCGGTTGTAAATTCTAGCATGTTATTATATGTCATTCAAGATGTGAATGTGTTTGTATGCTTGGTATGAGATTGCTAAAGATGAATAGATATGCTATAAGAATTTACGAATCGGTTATGCTTCTTTGATTTACATGTTATTACATGTTTTGTGACTTAAGATTATTATGGCATATACATTCAATATGCTTCAATGACGTATATGCATGTCGTTCATACTGAGATTTATTTTCACCGGAGTTATCCGGTTGTTGCTTTGTTTGTATGTGTGCATTGCATCAGGTTTGGGGCATGAGCGAGTTAGAAGTGGCTTGGATAGCTCGAGATTGAGAAAGATTGGCATTTGGTGACTTCAGGCTAAGAATATATTGCTGTCAAATGCATGTTAGAAGATGTTAGTTTAGTTTGAGTTTTGAAAACTTAGAATTGAGTTTATTGTATTGCACCTTAGAAACATGTATGCGATTATTGTTATGTCTAGATATGCATGTGTTTATGCTTGGGACATGTTGAGATTATTTATACAATTTTTCATATTTGAAAAAGCCCTAGCAACTTTGATCTTTGTTGTAGCCTTTGGTAATTTTTGTAAATTTTTACACCGACCCTTCTTGGTAGAATGAGTATAACTTTTTACTGAAAATTCCAATTATGGTGCGGTCAGCGGCATTGGAAATCTAAAAAAAAATATCTACAACTGTTATGTTTATCATTTTTCCAGATTCTATTATAAGCCTATGCGCGGGAACGCTTGAAGAGGGGCGCGGGCGTGCATCGGGTCATGAAAAAAAAAAATTTGGTTCTTTCTGCTACGTGAATTTGCGTCACAAAATGTATAGTTTTGCGTCTCCAAATGTTCTGATTAATTTTATTCATATTTAATTATTATTGTCTCATTAATGATGCTTATTTATTAATTGCCTTTAAGATGAGATTAGCACCCGAGGTCCCCACAACCTAGTTGTATGGTGAATCTACTACGATGTGCTTGAGACAGAATCTCTTCACGCAAAGAAGAATCATCGGGCACCACCGCTCTACTAGACAAGCACAACAACCCATCAGACTGAAAATGGAAACCAGATGTGTTGTCTCCTTGAGAAAGCCTGGATAACTTTTGCGTCTTAGGATCAGAAATTTGAATTTCTTGGATACGAGCGAACAACGCTGGCTTGACTAAAACAAAAAATACTCGAAACCCTTGCTGATCCTTCTTGTGACGAAAAGTGAAACCCAAATAAAACCACTCGAGAACATTACTAAACACAACACTAGTACGAGAAGCACTTACATAAACTTTAAGACTGAGCGCATCTGCAGCTGGATTTGAAGAACCAGGATGATACTTGATCTCAAAATCATAATCCTTAAGAAGATCCATCCAATGACGCTACCTCATATTCAGCTCCGCATGAGTGAAAAAACACTTCAAACTCTTGTGGTCAGAGTTGATTTCAAAACGTTCCCCGTAAAAGTAATGTCGCCAAATTGTAAGTGCAAACACAATCGCAACAAGCTCTAAATCATGCACTGGATAGTTCCCTTCGTGAGTCTTTAACTGTCGGGATGCATAGGCAATCACATGCCCATTCTGTGTCAAAACAAATCCCAAACCCTAGAGAGGTGCGTCTGTATAAACCACTTAACCACCAAATCCAGATGGCAAGGAAATCCCAAGAAACTAAGAATCTCACAAGCTGTCGTCGGACACAACCAATTCAAAATAGCTTCTATAGTAACCCACATCCTGATTTAAGTTAATTAAATGGGAAAAATGATTAAGGGTTACTAATTAAACAAATCAGAGGCCTAATCTAAAATTAAAAATAAATTATGGGATTTGAATTAATGGACCAGTTCGGAAAATTATAACTGCAGCTAGGGGATTTTGTTGGTGAATCTGGCTGCTAGGGAATCTATGGCTAAGGAATTCTACTGCCATGAATTCTATGGCTAGGGAATCTACGCTGCTGCTAGGGATCCTACGGCAAGGGAATCTACTGCTAAGGAATTCTGCTGCTATGGATTCTACGACTAAGGAATCTATGGCTAGGGAATTTTGCTGCTAGGGATTCTACGGCTATGGAATTCTGCTGCTAGGGATTCTATGACTAGGGAATCTAAGGCTAGGGAATTCTGCTCATATTGATTCTACTGCTAGGGAATATACGGCTAGGGAATTTTCTGCTTGGGATTATACGGCTAGGGAATCTATGCTGCAGTTAGGGATTTTAAGGATATGGAATTTTACTGCTAGGGATTCTACGGCTAAAGAATTCTGTTTTTTAGGGATTCTACGGCTAGGGAATCTAGGGCTAGGGAATTCTGCTGGAAATGATCCTACGGCTAGGGAATCTATGGCTTGGGAATTCTGCTGCAAGGGATTCTATGGATAGGGAATCTATGCTGCTAGGGATTCTACGGCTAGGGAATTCTCCTGCTAGGGAATTCTAATGCTAGGGAATCTGATACTAGGGAAGTTTGAAAAGAAGCTAGGGAATCCCGAACTGCTGCTATGGAAGCCCGAACCCTTTATGGACAGAAAGGTAGGTTCATGGACTCTCGCATGAGTGACATCAGACACCTAAGCATGAGGTGTCAAAAATGGTAATGACTCAGCTCAAACGTCAGATACATGGCGTGCATGCAGGAGCTCGGACGTCTCCACCTCGGCTCGAGAATTCCGAACACTCCAGAATTTTGTCTATAAATAGGGGGGTCACAGATTCATTTCTAACCACATTTTCAAAGCGAGACCATGCTCAAGTGAGAATATTAAGGCCCAACCCGAACAACCTTTTCCCGACCCGAACTATGCTTCTAGAGCCCCGATCTACCGAACTCCCGAACTGTGTTTGGTAGGTGAAAAGACCCTAACTCAACTTCAAATTAAATTAAAAAAAATTCGGGTTTTCAAAAATTTTCTGCATAACGTATCTATTTATTGTAAAACCCGCCTGTCACAGACAATAACTAAAAAAATGACAACAATACTAAATAAACTAGACCGAGAAAGGAACGAGAACCGGAGAAAAAGATGCGACATTGCCAACACCAAAAGATTAAGCAATTACATATTTACATGTCCATAAATAATTCTATAAATCCTTACAATAACATTTATCCAATCAATAAAGTAAAAGACTTTAAAGTGTTAAAATAAAACTTCTGCGGAAGACTACCATAGGTCGGAGGGATGTGTCGTGCTCGCATCGTAGTCCACTCGATAGTCTTGCCCCTCCATCTTAATGGTGACATATTCCTGCCTGAAAATAAATAAGTGTAGTGAGTCTAAAATACTTAGCAAGAATATGGGGGGGGGGGGGGGGGGGATAACGAGTACTATATAAATACAAGCACACACATGTTAAAAATAGCTTGATAATAAAATACTTTGTGCCCTTAATTTAAATAAATAATTTCTAAAGGAATGAAGTGAACATGAATGATACATATGCATGGCTAAGTCGAATATAATCATTGTAACTGAATAAACGTACTGAAACATAGACATAAATATTAGAACTTAGATCCTTGAATTGTGACTCTGTGATTTCGATCATGATCATGGCTGCAGTGCACTATGCCGCAAGGAAGTCAGGATTTCTCCCAACCCGTCTTGCCCATACTTGGTAAGGGAAGCCAAAATTTCTCCCAGCCTGTCCAAACCCATACTTGGTAAGGGAAGCCAAGATTTCTCCCAGCCTGTCCAAACCCATAAATTTGGTAAGGGAAGCCAAAACGTCTCCCTGCCCGTCCAAACCCATACTTTCTATAGTCACAATCATCTCACTTTGTTTCTAAAAATATTTTCTTTCATTCTTGAATATGGGACATAGCATGCATATGTAAATATGGCGTACATGTAAATGTTTGATTGATAATCATGCAAATGCCTCACACATGGATGATCAGGATGGTTATTTAGGGTCAAACCAAAGGATGAGAAATCTAAACCATAATGTAATGCTTAATACAATTCGAGCGGTTTGCCCGTAAAATTTGTAACTTGCTCGATTCTTAATCAAAAAGGGTTCCTCTTGAAACCATGACTTCAAGACACTTAGGACTAAACATGAAGATCATCTTAGGATTTTATTTCCTAAGCAATCATTTTATGAAAGACCAAATTCCGGGCAGCAAGCCTTTTGGCTTCAAAATTCTGCGCCTAATCAATCAAAAATCTAGAACTCGACCAAAAATTATCCGACTTTATTCCCGCTTGAAACGACGTATTCCTATCATCCTAGACCATTTCCAAAACCTGACCCCTTAACCAAAACCCGAGTTTAATCCTATTTTAAAACAAATTTCCGGACAGCCCCTCTCATTTTCAAAATTCTGCTCATGCCCCAATTTCATACCCCACCAACAAACTTAGGTATTTGTCCCCAAACTCCAACCACTATCATAGTATAATAACAAACATTTAAGATCACCCAAAACCCCCCTTAAACTCACCCTAACCAGCTTGATTTAACTTGACAATGGCAGCCACTAATCCAAACCAAAACCGAGCCCAATAATCCTCATTACTCGAATGCACCTTAACTCCATCTCACAAGCTAACTTCAAGTCATCCTAATCGCTACCATGTGTACTACATTTCATCCATGGTAGCCCCTAATCCACCATCCAAACCAACACAATCAAACACACAAAAATTCGAAAACAAGATATATATAGATTCTGAAAATTTCGAACCCCAAAAGACATGCTCTTTTCTGAAAAATTTCGAATGCACTAAGGCATCCAAGAATCCAATGCCCAATCATGATGACATAGTTCATTAAACAAGAATTCATCAAAAAACCTTGAAATAAAAACGTGAAGCTCGAACAGGGCATTATCCTATGCATATTTCGAAAATCTCAATGAAGAGGTGTCACACAAAATACACTAGTTTACATGGGAAGAAAGAAACCATATCCACGCCTAGCTACCAAAACCGAAGACAAGAGCTGGAGGTGGGCTGAGCTTCAACTCCTAGGGCTGCAACGAGCTATAAATGGAGGTGCTAAGGGCTGCTACAGCTCGGCCAGCTGGTAGAGGTGATGCTCCGTCGGAGAAGAAGGAAGAAACCGAGCAGCGGTGGAAATCCAAGGAGGAGGAGAAGAAGCCGATGAGTGACCTTGGAGAAGAAATGGGAAATGTCGTGAAGGGGTGTGTGAGGAAAATGAGATTTGAGTGTGAATTTTAGGGGATAGGGTTTAATTTAAGTTTAAGTGTATGTATAGGTGTATGTATAGGTATTTGGGTGTGTGACTTTTTAGGAGAAATAAATGCTTCATATAAAAAAATGCTACTCCAAAATACCAACTAAGAATAAAATTAAAATTCACTAAATAATATGCAACCTTGAAGATTCAAATTTTAAAAAAATATTAAATTGGGTTTTATTAGTCCGAAAAAATTAAAAATGTTAATTTTCACTAATGTTTTAAAAAAATAAAATCCAATGCGCGGGAAATATAGATTTTTAAAATAATCCAATACCGAAAATTATAATTATAAATATTAAAAATAGATTTAAGCATAAAACTTAAATTAAGGAATTTTAGGCGCTAACTTAGAAATTAAAAATCAACACTTTAAATATTTTGATGTCGCATCGATAAAAGAGATTTTAAATAATGAACAGAGCGATTAAAATAATTTAAACAAACTAAACAAACATTTAAAAGCAATTTAAATAATACACAAACAGAAATAAAAACCTGTAAAATGATTTGGACAATTAAAATGGATTTAAATAAATAAGCTAGATGTTTAAAATAATTTAAAATAACTAACCGCTAAACATAAGTTATTTAAAATAAATAAGTTGAATTCTCGAAAATATTTAAACAAATAAGCTAAACAGTTAAAATTATTTTAAAAGAATAAACTTAAACAGTTAAAAATTAAAATCATTTAAATATGCAAGCTTAAACTTTTAAAATATTTAAAACAATTTAAATTGCACAATAAAATAAATTAGACAAATAAACTTAAACAATTAAAACATTAATTAAATAGTAAGTAAAAAAATAATAAAAAATAAAATCATTTGAATAAATAATAAAATATTTTAATAGAACATAATTCAAATAAAGATTTTAAATCAATTAAATCTAAAAATAATAATCCTAATATTTATTTAATTTAATGCATGTGATTTAGTAAATTAGATTTTAGGTGCTACAATTTCTTCTCTCACTTAAATGGAATTTCGTCCTCGAAATTAAGAGTTACTAACTAGATCCAGATCCAAACAACCAGGTCAACACTAAATTTTCTAACTCTGCCCCATAAGAGTCGGCTCTATTCAGCTTTCACTGCACATTCTGATACTAATCGACACATACAAGGAAAGGAGCTGACTGACTCCTACTGCAAAATAATTTCGCAACTTCTTATTCATCCCCAAATGATTTTAGCCTAAGATATATTTCTAATCAATGTTCTCATGTGACTGTAAGAGTTTTAATTTGCCACCTAACTTCTAAAACATCTGATGTCTAGCTTAGTTCGATAGCCTTAAATCCGGGATCGCAACTTCAATTAATAAATATCTGTAAAACCAATAAATAAATTATGTCGACCTCACCCATAACTTAAAAGCATTCTAACAACGAAACTATGCTTAATGTCTAATCACCAGCTAAACTTAACTCATATAATCTAGAATTTGAGCTCTTGAGAAATCCACAAGTTAACAAAATACTTTGCACTAATCACTAAAATTTTTAAATAAGAAGGCTAAAGGAAACTATACAATTCTACTTCAACTGCCCTCAGGATACAAGATGGGTCTGACCCATACTTTAACAACATCAACACATGAAATCTATCATGTAATACTAACTCTGCGGCATACCCAAACGATAAAATAAATTACCAATATCCTCAACATTCTCATAAGGGCCGACAACATGGGTTAATTTCCCTATATACCCAAATCAATAGTATCACGGAACAATGATACCTTCAAGAACAACCTAACATCCAATTTCAAACTTTGAAGGCCTATGACACTTTTTAGCAGTGCTACGCTTAATGATCACGGACTATGCTAAATCCCTTATCAGTTACTACAACTCTCTACGCTTCTAAGGACGATTGGAATTTTCTTAAAAACGACTCTAACTCAGCTGAACTTCAAGTGGAAATAATGACTCTCCTTAACTTAATATTGATCGACCTATTCCTATAAATAAATCCAATATAATTCTTCATAAGAAAATATAACCATAAATCCATTGTTATTCAGTCCCATTGTATTAACCGATAACATATAGGTTCCAAATAGGTGACTAAACAGATTCCAATTATCCATTCACCAATCTATGCACTCATCTCTGGAATCTTTGATTTTACCGAAAGTTCATCTCTTAGTTAAAATTTTCCAAAAGATTTATCCACTTCTTCTACCCCAGATGCAACGAATAAGAAATCCATATTCACCTTTTGAAGTCAAAATATACCATGAGCTATTATCCATTTATGAAATTGGATTGTCTCTAAGTACCAAATAATTTTCACGTATCGCCTGAAGACATATCTCAAATTCCTAATTCAACTTGACAGCAAGTTTGAAAATCCCAAATATTCCCAAATTATTATATATACAACTTGAATTTATATTTCAAGAGCTTAGCATACCATTAGACACCTCGAAGGGTTTGCAACCCGATCGTAAATTCTTTCTCGGTGTCCCTCTAGTACCTTGGTATTTTGCTTATGGCTAAAGATACAACTTATCCAGAAAATTACCTGAATATTCTATTTATCATCTTGTACCCATAGTTGATGCATTAGTTTTATCGATTGACATTTATAAAATCTTAGAATGCAAATGTAAAGTACCCAAAAGTCTCTAGGGACAACTCTATTTCCTTATCTCGTGACTGATCAACCATTCAGCTTATCAAAGTCGTCTATTCACTCTTAGTGATCCTGTTTATACTAAAACAACTCATTCAAACAATTCACTACCTAGCAGTTTCTCGCTAGAACTAGATAAAATTAGTAGTCGTCATTCCTCGTATCACAACAATAACTTAGGATCTTATCTAGCACAAACACTAATTCCCAATGGTCAAAACACTCACTATGCGGTTACGGGCCAAATTTCTACACAAAAAATCGAAATGATAGTTGAAACTATAATCCATCCAAGTCCCTGTCATGGTGGATCATGAAAAGAAACAAACATACAATTAATGCTCCTCATTACGAAATGAAACAGTGCAAGCATTACAAACAAACGAGCTGGAGATATAAATCTAGATAAGTGAAAACAACTCACTCCTAATTCGATTCTAGTGACGAATGAATAATATTTGAGGCTCCATGAATAATAAATATGAGCCAACAAGATACAAATCTCGTGATCATTCATCCATGGGTAATGGAATCATGCTCAAACAATCAGAGCACAATTACAACAATAGGTGTGACTTCAATCCATAGAAGTCCACAAAAGTCAATAATCAGGGAAAACAACGGTCTCGAAATAGAATCAGATGTCAGCCACACAACAAGAGTAGATTACCAAAAAGAAAAAGTGAATCTTACTTACATCAACGTGTGGCTCTAGAACCGAAGGAAAAATTTCAATAAGTGTGAACATTAACAAGATTTTACTAACAAGTTCAACCAATGCCAAAGTGGCAGAATGCGACGCTAATTAACATCATACGAATCGATAAATGCTCAAAGGAAGTGCAAAGAAATTTCAGATGCTTAAAAGTATATGTTGCAACGGATTTATTGTACTAACTATTTAATTGATGCTTTTAATTGTTTAAAGTATATTTATTTAAATTACTTTTATTGTGAAACTTAAGCATTTTAATGATTTTAAAGGTTTAAGCTTCCTTATTTAAATGATTTTTCTTTGTACCATTTACTAATTTAAAATAACTCAAACTTCCCTCTTATTTATTTATTTAAATGATTTTTAAATGTCTAGCTTATTTATTTAAATATTTGTGATTGTCCAAGTCATTTTAAAATTTTTATTCCCGCTGGTGTATTTATTTAAATAACTTTTAAATGTTCGACTGTTTTATTTAAATTATTTTAATTGCACTTTTTATTATTTAAATGTTTATTATAATGTTGTGACATAAAAATGTTTACATATCAATTTAAAAAGAATTCTTGAGTTCTGAGGTATTGTAGCATCAAGAATTACATAATTTAGATTACAAGCCTAAATTCGTTTTAATATTTATAATTCTAAACTATAAGATTTAATTTCTTTAAATTCCTATAAAGTTTATGTTTCTCAAATATTTAAGTTAATTATTCTTGAGATGCGTTAGTTCAGTGACTTTCGGTTTCGACTTGAGGTGATTGTGGATTTTGGCGGTAAAACCCTTAGATTTGCGATATATGAGATTTGTGAGGAATTGAGAAGAATAAATCACGTTTTTATTTTTAAAATTTTCCGGGTGATCAAAAATCACTTTTAAGGAATTTTTTTAGTTTTTTTTAGAATTTTCAAAAATGTTTGCATTTTAAAACCCGATAAGTTAAATTTAAATTATTTAGTTCAATTCTTGAATTTTCAAATATAAGGGTTTTTGAGGGACCTAGTGTTGTATTGTTAAAGTTAATAAGTACAGTAGTTCTTTTATAAGTTGTGAATAGCACTCTCAAACCCAACACAAACACATACTTATACATACATACACATATACATATACACTTATACTACTAAATTAAAAACACAACAAAAAAACTCAAACCCTAACCCCAAATCATCATAGGAGCCGCCACCCCCTTTCTCCCTTCACCTTCAACCATCGGCCACCCTCCCCTTGGCCATTTTCGGCCGCCGCCGCCGCCACACCACCACCACACCGACCAGAGCTCGTCATTTGGAGTTCCTAGTAGGAGTTTGAAAGTTTCAGCCTCTCCTTCACATTTTTTCCTTGTGTTCTTGAGGTTTGAGGTAAGTTTAAACTTTCCTTTGGCCACCAAGTGAAGCTACAAAGTTTTGTGCTAGTTTTTTGTGTTAATTTTGAAATTTTCATGTTGGGTAGCAAGGGTTTCGGTTTTCACAAAAATCTAGCAAGGTTTCATGTATGATTTTCGAATTTCTTCATGTATTTTGTGCTAGAATGAATTATATGTGTTGTTGGAATTGAGACTTGGCAAGTCTATGTGGGTTTAAAAATTTCAGAGGTGTAAAGGCTATGTCCCTGTTTTTTTTCGATAGTTTGGAGGATGTTTTGGTGCTAAAATGAGCAATTTATGTGTGTGGGTCAATTCTTGAATTTTCTTGAACACTTTGAAAAATTCAGCCCATGAATGTGTGTTGTTTGTGCTCATTTTCTGACAATTCGATCGTATGGTTTAAGGAGCTGCCTATGGTAGATGAAAGGTAGTATAAATGGGTATTGGATGAGGTTTAGGTGGGTTGTAAGGACTAGAGATGAGATCATGGCAATAAGGGTTGTTGTAGTGTCACTGGGAGTGATCCGGTTGAGGTAAGTCGGCCTAGAATGGGACTTGAGCTAGATTTGGGTGCAAGGTCTTGGCTCGAGGTTTTTTGAGTGGTTTTGTGGGCTGGAAGTTGGGAATTTAAATTGTTAAAGGGTTCTTAAGAGGTTAATATGACGTTGGACTTGAGCATATTTTTGGTGTCCCTTGGCTTGGCCTCAAGAGTTTGGTTCTGTTGGGTTAGCTTAAAGGGTCTGAACAGATGATTGGCTTGATCCAAGGTCAAGCCTAGGATGTGACGGTCGTGTCAGTTCAATTTGGAGTCATTTAGGTTTTTTCATGGTTGAGTTAAGGGCAACTTAACATCTAGTGGTTGGTGTTGGAATTTTACGGGTTTTCATGGGATGTCCTAGTGGCACGGTTTAAGTACTAGTTCAAGTTTTCTGGGCAAGGAATGGCTTGGTCATATCGTGTCGGTTCAATTTGGGCTCAATTCGCTTAAGTTTTTTTGAATTGGATAAGGGCGATTTAAGTTAGGTGGTTGGTGCAGATTTCGGGAAGGTTTAGGGGTTGCCCGGAAATCCATTTTGTTTGGGTTTCTTGTCGGGGATCGGTTAATTCATGCCCGAAAATGCAGCAGAATTTCAAAAAAATTTTAGTAAACACCGAGCACTTGTGTAACATTCAAAATTATCAAACATCCATAAGGTGTTTTAGAAGATTTTACCTATCAATCTTAAAATATTGATTTATGGCTCCAACCAAGTTGTGAACAACTTAGCTCTTAAAATGGTAGACACTATATACAAGCTTCCAAGAGTACACTTTGCTCAAATGGATTCAAGCCTTCACGAATACACCTTTTTCGAAATAGCTCCTCTTTCGAATTAGGTCCACGACTAGACAATCTAGATCAACTCTAAATATGCACTAGAATATTTAGAGCATTTTTCATTGAGATATTTCTTGACTTTTCTCCCAAAATCAAAAAACAAAATTGGAGAATTGTTTAAGGAAGTGCACGGCCACTTCAACCTTTTTAGTGGAGAAATCTAGTGCTAAAGTGGACGGCCATGTTGTATATATTTGTGGAGGAATATTGATTATTTCAATTCATGGTCAAAGATAATTATTGATGCATGAAAGATTGCACCCAATCTTTTAACCCTTCATATTCCTTCACACATATAATATATAAAAATATATATGTCATATATATATATATATATATATATATATACATGACACTTGAACTTATTATTTAATTAATTATTAAACTCAAACCCATTTATGTTTAATCAATTAATTGAATCCAACTTGAACTCATTCAAGCCCACTAGTAAAATAATTATTCAACACTATTTTTATTTTGAGCTCTACTAGACTCAATAGTGTTTAATTAATCCAACACTTGAATTAATTTAATTATTTAAACTTCAAAAAGTCTACTAGTGAAAATTAATTCAACACTTGAATTAATTAATTAAGATCAAAATAATAGTTTTGAAAATCACCATTTTCAAAAACTAATTATTTATTCAAGTCAACTTTTAATCTTGGAGTACAATCACAAAAAAGTTATTTTCCCATTTATTCTCCATTTGAAGTCATACTTATAATTTATTTTACTTATAAACTCCTTTATAAGTTATTAAAATCATTGAACTAATTTTAATCTCAACGGGATCTAGAAAGCTAGTATTTGTGTGACCCTCAATGGTTCATTGATACAACTAGCAGTGGGTTCACATCTCTATGTGATTCGGGATCAACAAGTCCCTTATGTGATCATATCCCATATAGCTCCATTCATATTAATCAACCCCTTGATAATAAGAACGTCAGAAAACTCAAGTCTGATAATACCCAACCAGTCATGTTAAACGTCTAGCAGCATCGCTTACATGACTCCCTAGATATCAAATGATATTGTCTGCAAGAACCAATCAATTATGGTTAGCGTATAGTACGGTCCCTTCAACTCATATATCCCGATCGATTCGACAACCATTGGTATATCGAGAGTTGTCAATGAATCGATAACTATGTGTCATGCTGTAGTTGCATCGAAGAAGTAATTCAAGAAACCCTTTCTTAATTACTACCTACTCTGATCAGAGATTTCAAACTACATATGCATGATAACACATAGGATATTCATACCCGCAGGTAAGCGGTGAATCCCCGACTACAATGCATCGAATCCTATATGTTTCGTCACAACACCCAACATTGCCACATGATGACCCCAGATGAGTCGGTAAACAAGTCAAAGTGAAGCACTAGCATATAGAGTCTCCATGTTATCCCGGGTCATAAGAACTAATGATGTACAACCATAAACTAGGACTTCTCCACTCGATAAGTGATAACCACATGAAAATCCTTTAGGAAGGGTTGTTCAGTGCACTCTACAAGGAGCACCTATTTGCATGCTTTGACATCACCATGTCCCTTACCAATGAAACGTGGTACTCACATCACAAATACTAGTCTTAAGCCCGAGCGGTCTTTATCCTTCTTTGTGGCGGCTGAATCGACTAGGAACATTTTAGAATATACAGTATTCCAAATATGAGTTTCATGATAGTCATCACATGACCATCTCATATTCATTCTACTATTTGTATATTCAAGGGATTTATCTATGCAGCTAGTATGAGCATACAGATAAATGTGTGCCAAATTAAATAATGTCAAATATTATTAAAATAAAGATTGTCCTACAAGAGTTCTCTCAAGGACCATCGACCAACACATTGGCACGACGGGCACCTACTATAATAATCTTCCACTTGCACTAGAGCCAACTACCCATATACTTCAAACCCATTGATTCGCGATTCTTTTCGAACAATGGTCCTGGTAAAGGCTTAGTTAGTGGATCAACAACATTATCTGCGGAGGCGACTCTGTCTAACGAGACCTCTCCACTTTCCAAAATCTCCCGAATGATGTGGTATTTTCTCAGTACACATTTGGATTTCTGATGAGACCTGGAGCAACTCCATTAAGAATAACGTCCAACTCTTGGATGAAATTCCTCAACCAAACACCCTTCTTTTGCTACATCTGATGTAGCAATGTATTCGGTCTCAGTGGTGGAATCCGCATTGTTGTCTTGCTTGGATCTCTTCCAATAGACAGCAACACCATTGATCATGAATAAAAAACCAGAGGTTGAATTCAATTCATCGATATTGCTTTGGAAGCTAGAGTCGGTATAGCCTTCAAATATTAGTTCTCCACCCCATAGACCAAGAACACATTCTTAGTCTTTTGTGATTTCGATAGATATCTAATTGCAACACTCATTGCAATTGCCACGTCAATATGTGTAGATATTATCGCATACATGATATTACCAATAGCAGATGCGTGTCATCGTCACTATCTTTGCATCAGTTTTGGGAGACGTGGACTTCGATAGTGACACGCCAAGAAACATTGGTAGATGTCCTCTTTTGGACTATTCCATCGAGAACCACTTCACGATGGTATCAATATATGTAGACTGGGTGAGACCAAGCAATATTTTAATCTATCTCGATAGATTTGTATTCCCAATACAAAAGATGCTTCACCCAAGTCCTTCATTGAGAACTTTCTCGCTAGCCATACTTTAGTTGATTGCAACATTCCTACATCATTCCCAATGATTAGAATGTCATCAACATAAAGTACCAGGAATGTCACAACACTCCCACTGACCTTTTTATATACACATGATTACTCAAGATTCTTAATAAAACCAAACTCTTTGATTGTACCATCAAATCTGAGGTTCCAACTCCTAGATGCCTGTTTGAGACATAAATAGATCTCTGAAGTTTGCATACCATATGATCAATTCCGATAGATGTGAACCCTTCAGGTTGAGACATGTAAATATCTTCCTTAATATCCCCATTAAGAAAATCTGTCTTTACATCCATCTGCCATATTCCATAGTGATACCATGTAGTTATGGCAAGCATTATCCTTATAGACTTGAACATTGCGACTGGAGAAAATGTTTCCTCAAAGTCAACTCCTTTTCTTTGAGTATACCCTTTTGCTACAAATCTCGCCTTGAAGGTCACCACCTTTCCATCTGCTCCAAGTTTCCTCTTGTAAATCCATTTACACCCTATAGGAATAATTCCCTCAGGTTGATCCTCAAGATTCCACACATGGTTCGAATGCATGGAATTAATATCAGATTCCATAGCTTTCAAGCCACTTGAATTAATCGGCATCAGACAACGCTTTCTTGAAGGTCCTTGGATCACATCCATGGTTAGGCTCATCATGGCCCTCTTCAAGAAACATACCATATCTTATAGGTGGTCTCGAGATCCTCTCGGATCTTCTAGGAGCTTGTATCTCCTCTCTTGGTTGTTCGAGTATGGGCTCTACAATCATAGGTGTTTCTCAAACTTCTTCAAGTTATATCATCTAACATTTTCTATCCAGTAGAAATTCCTTCTCTAATAAGGTTTCATTCATAGAAACAAAGACCTTTGTTTCTTTTGGATGATTGAAATAATATCCAACCGAATTACTTGGATATCCCACGAAGTAGCATAAAATGGATCGAGCATCCAATTTATCTACCACTGTCTGCTTTATATAAGCAGGAGACCCCCATATTCTAAGATAAGAATACTTAGGAGGCTTTCCCATCCATATCTCATATGGTGTCTTATCAACTGCCTTTGAATGGGCATTGTTCAACAACAATGCTGCTGATTCAAGCGCATATCCCCAAAATGATGGCGACAACTTCGTGAACCCCATCATAGACCAAACCATGTCCATCAAAGTCCGGTTATGACGTTCTGAAACACCATTCAACTGAGGTGTAGCAGGTGGAGTCCACTGCGAGAGAATCTCATTCTCCCTAAGATACTCTTAGAATTCAGCACTCAAGTACTCACCACCTCGATCCAATCGAAGTGCCTTAATACTTTGTCCCAATTGTTTTTCTACTTCATTTTTTGAATTCTTTGACTTTTTCAAAAGCTTCAGATTTGTATTTCATCAAATACACATACCCATACCTAGAGAAGTCATCGATAATGGTAATGAAGTAGGAATGTCCGTGCTTAGTGGTGATGCTAAGTGGACCATAAACATCTGTATGGATCAAATCCAACAGTCCATGGGCTTGCTCCACATGGCCCTTAAAGGAAGTTTGGTAATTTTTCTTTTTAGACAGAGTTCACAAGTAGTAAGAGAATTAATATCAGACATATCAAACATGCCTTCTCCCATTAGCTTGTTCATCCTTTTTAAAGATATATGACCTAATCGAGCATGCCACAAGTGTGCCGGATTCAGAGTATCTTGTTTTCTTTTGGATGTTGTTGATATCTCTTGGACATTATAAATTGGAATATCTTTCAATTTTAAATTATAGAGATCGTTTTCCAATTGGCCTGCATCAATTAAACATTCATTCTTATAAATATTGCAAACACCTTTTCCAAATAAACGAGAATATCCATCTTTATCAAGCATAGAAATGGAAACAATGTTTTTCACCAAATCTGATACAAACAAAACATCTCTAAAAAATAATTTAAAATCATTGTTAAACAATAAGTAAACATCTCCCACAGCTTTGGCAGCAACTCTTTCCCCATTACCCATCCTCAAGAAGGTCTCACCTTCCCTGAGTCTTCTACTTCTTGCCATCAATTGCAAATCATTACAGAGATGTGAGCCACATCCGGTATCCAATACCCAAGAAGAAGAGTTAATTGAAATGTTTACTTCAATGTAGAACATACCCTTTCCAGAACCATTCTGGTCAAGATATTCCTTGCAGTTACCCTTACAATGTCCATGCCTAAGTGGGCGTGTTTGCTCACCAAAGAGCTCTTTGAGATGCCAATGAATGTCAGTATTCCTAGCATCCTCAAAACTCCTTTGCAGCTCATCAGACATAGAATCCAGCATATAACACTTGGATTTCAAGTCATGGTCACACCAATCCTTGTAAGCCTGCAGCTCCACAGGACTGCATCTAGTCGAAGCCTCAACAGGGGCGACTTCTCAAATGTATATGCTATTCTTTCTGAATTAAAGAAGATTTTCAAATTTCTTAGCCAATTGAGGTAATTTGGACCGGTCAGTATATGTTTGTCGAGTATTGCACATAACGGATTGCGAATTGATGACATTGTCAAAAACTTTTAACTGGAAAATAATAACAGATAAATGTTAATGACTATTTTAAAATATTTGATAAGATATAAAGTATGGACTTTTAATTTATAAATTTTCACTCCCACTATTTTGACATTTTCACTACCCTCTAGTGAAAAATGTGAAACAAATTTTCTCAGTAGGTACATAAGGTCCAATTAGCCAATCATGATCCCGAATAATATCAGCCAATCACAATTCCTAAAAGGTAGTTTCCAATTGCATCTCCATGCAACCATTACGTAAAATTTTGTCTCACGCTTGATTAGGACCCAATAATATGACATCGTTCATCTTTACGTCTCAAGCCTTACCCATCGATATCGAACCTTAATGGACGGTCGCCATGAGTTCTCCCAATAATATGAGCCAAAGTCATGGGAGTCCCACGTATTTCACATCACATGTCAATGGATGTCACAGCTTTCCGGCATCCAAGCCCCCCCAATAATATGAGCCGAGCATTGAATACGGGTAGAGTTCATCATGCACCCATTTTCGATGGAAGACATGGAAATTGTTTTGGGCTTGATATAAATTTTGAATCTAATTCAAAATGAGGGTTTTTAATTTTGAAATGGTCTCATCATTAATTTTAAAACTCGCCATGATTGATCGTATGTTTGCCGGATTCATGCATCTTTGTTATTATAAAATATAATAACACACATACTCTTTATTTATAATATATCATGCACATATTATAAACAGTAAATTAACAAGGATTATCAATCGCCTTAAAACTATTCGGCCCATGTGAGCCAAACACGGGTCTAGGTCCAATCCTAGGGAATGCACGAGATGAAAATGCAACAATTATATAAGCTTCCAATATTTACATGTCTTGGATCTTCATAATTCATCATGACCCACCATCTTCCAATCTTTATCTTCCACTATCAAATCTTTTACAATTAAATATTCATGGCAAATAGGGATACATCTCATGGGGTTGGAACGGGCTATAAACCAAACCCACTTTATAATTTTATAATTATTACAACCCATTCAACACAAAATATTATAGCATACACCTAGCAAATTGGTCTTGGACTTTTGATCATTCTTCATGCATAATATCACATACCATACACCATCAATTAATTATCACAATAATCAATTGATCAAATAATATATATATTGGTCCAATCACTAACTGCCACAATTATAAATTAAATTAACAAAATAAACAAACACCTTTGTTACTTTCCAATTAATTTATTTATAACCGAATTTTTTGTAAATCACAATTTACTGTAAATAATCAAAGTCACACTTTAACTATTTATTTCATGAGAAAAATCACACATCATAAAGTTTAATTTTTCATAAAAATCAACTATAATGATTTTAACAACTTAGGGTCTATGACACTTGATATCCCAAAACACCTTTTGGAAACACAAGTCGTCATAGTCGCTACCAAAACTCCATCGCCGGATTTCGGCAAATATTAATTTTTTTAAAAAAATATATGAGAGGAAGCCCGTAGGCTGCCTTAGCAACCCTTCGGGAAGCCCGAAAAATGTTCTTAAATTTTTTTTAAAAATAGCCCCAAAAGTTAAAAAATGATTTTCTAATGCGGTTAGAAATTGACCTCAATATAATATTCAACAAATGCTACAAAAAAGAGTAACCTAGGCTCTGATACCACTGTTGGGGATCGGTTAACTCATGCTCGGAAATGCAATGGAATTTCAAAAATTTTATAGTAAACACCGAGCACATGTGTAGCATTCAAAATCATCAAACATCCATAGGGTGTTTTAGAAGATTTTACCTATCAATCTCAAAAGATTGATTTATGGCTCCAACCAAGTTGTGAACAACTTAGCTCTTGAAATGGTGACACTATCTACAAGCTTCCAAGAGCAAACCTTGCTCAAATGGATTCAAGCTTTCAAGAATACACCTTCTTCGAAATAGCTCCTCCTTCGAATTAGGTCCACGACTAGACAATCTAGATCCACTCTAAATATGCACTAGAATATTTAGAGCATTTTTCATTGAGATATTTCTTGTCTTTTCTCCCAAAATCAAAAGAAAAAATTGGAGAATTGTTTAAGAAAGTGCACTGCCACTTCAACCTTTTTAGTGGAGAAATCTAGTGCTAAAGTGGACGGCCATGTTGTATATATTTTTAACGCCCGAAATTATTTGATTTTTATCCGAAAATATTTAATTTGAGAATAATTTAAGTTTTGATTTAAATTCTATTATTTTTAAATTATTTAGGATTGAAATTGAATTAAATAGAAGTTTCGGGGCTAAGATTCAACCAGTGAAGAATTAGAGGGCCAAAGTGCAAAATATTTATGCTTAGTGAGACACTTGTCTAGTGTATGCCTATTCACGTGTGAACCACCATTTTGTAAGAGTGGGTGCCCAGTGAGCCAACTGTGTGGCTATGGGCTTTGATGACTCTTTGTATAAACAATCTTTTGTTTAATATTATTTACACTTTTATTAATGGCAATGACTTTATATTACTTCATATTGTTATATTGTGATATACTATTGTTGTTTTGATAAAGACCTTGAATATACTATAGTGTATGTAAGATGTGGTAGAACATGGGGATGTCTATCATGAAATACATCTTATAGTCACTGTATATTCTAAAACCGTTCCTAGTCGATTGAGCCGTCCGATAATAAGGATAAGGATCGCTCGAGTTTGAGACTAGCATTTGCGATGCGGAGTACCACGTTTCATTGGTAGGGAACATGGAGATGTTCGAAGCATGCAAATGGATATTCATAGGATGAATAATCGAACTACCCTATCCGGACTTTCCAAGTGGTTATCACTTATCGAGTGGATAAAGTCCGCGGTTTTGGTTGTACACCATTAGTCCTTACGACTTGAAACATCATGGAGACTCTATATGCTAGTGCTGTGCTTTGACTCGTTTACCGACTCTATGGGGTCATCAGGTGTCGAGATTGGGTACAGTTACGACACATATAGGAGTCAATGCATTGTTGTCAAGGATTCACCACATACTTGCGAGTGTGGATATCCTATGCGATCTGAGGAGATATTAGTGTGACAAATCTCTGGCCAGAGTACTTGATGTGATTTAAAAATGGTTTCTTAGTAGCACATGCGATGTCACTAATTTGATCTTCAAGATGTATTGCATAGTTATCGAATCTTGAGCGACTCTCGATAAACCAATGGTTGTTGATTCGATCGGGATATATGGATGAAGGGACCGTACTGTACGCTAACCAAAATCTACTGGTTCTTGTAGGCACTATCAGTGATACCTAGGGAATCATGGGGCGATGTTGCTAGGCGCTTTACCATGATTTGTTGGGCAAGTCGGAAAGTGTTGTTCCGAGTCACAAGGAGTTGTGAGCCCACGGCTAGCTGTATCCCTGAACCATTGAGGGTCACACAGTGTAATGGAGTTTTAATCCCCGTTGAGATAGTTAAATTTAAAGAGTTAAATTTAATGAACTAAGGAGTTGGACTTCTTAAATAAGAGTAAGGGAGTAGGATTTCCTAAAATGACATAGGGATGGACATTTTTGGAAACCACTGAATTCGGATTCAGGAAAATTTATTTTGACTTTAAAATGTGCAGAAATGGTTTCTGTGCACATTGGTGAAATTGGTTCATCGATCGGAGTCACGATGAATTTTATATTAATTTCTGAACGTGCGGGCTTTGCTTGTCGGGCCCTAGCTTATGACTAATGGGCCCTAAGGTGTTAGTGGCCTGCATTATAAATAAGTTATTGCAGTACAGAAATTACACACAACAGGCCATAATTTTTGAGACAGGATTTTCGAAACCCTAGCCTCCTCTCAAAAGAAATCGGCCGAACCCTTCCCCTCTGTCTGAGAAATTCCGGTCTGTGATTTTTAATTGCAGTCAGGAATAACGAATCAGATTCGTTTAATCTCTTCGCAGAAAAACTTCTGATAGATTTTCTAGTGCAATCTGTCAGAGGGATTTAAACCCCATTCGTGGACCTGATTGAAGGAGTTCATCAGTTCTTGGGAGATACAAGAAGCGCAGAGAAATCTGTGTGGTGTCCAATAATCTCGCTTCGAGATTGAAGGTAAAATTTAATTAATTGTTATTTGAATTTTACACACACAATAATTTAATCGTTGAATGGTTGATACCCACACCATGGAATTGTTCCATGATAAAAAAAAAAAAAAATTTTAAACTTCCGCTGCACCGGGTATCAATCGTGATTGATCTGACCGCCAGTTTTTCCAACATTGGTATCAGAGCCAGGTTGCTCAGATCAAACGATTAAATTAATCGATTGTACAAAATTTTTGAATCTCGGTTTTTGGAAAACAAAATAAATATTTTTAAATAAAAATTTTTTTTTCCCGGGGCAAAACCCGGGCAGCGATTGGATCGCTGCCCGGTGGGGCAGCAATTGTTGCTGCCCCGGGCGGCGCCAAAGGGGGCGCATGGCGCCGCCCAGGACGGCGACCGTCGCCGTCCAGGGCGGCGCACGGCGCCGCCCAGGGGCGGCGCTCGGCGCCACCCAGCGGCGGCGCCAGGCGCCGCCAGGGCAGCAATTGTTGCTGCCCTAAGGGGGCAGCCGGGCTGCCCCCGGCCCGCGCCCCGGGTGCGGGCCGGCCCGGGAGTGTCCTGGGCGGCCCGCGGAAAAAAATTATATTTTTATTAAAAATTAATTTTAATATGTTAAAATTTTATTTTTGGTCCGGTCAAAAATTGTTTTTGATTGGTTCACGAGATTTCGGATCGAATTGTTCGAGTCCGTAAATTTTAAAATTGATTTTGGATAAATTTGAATTTTTGGAAAATTTTAATGTTTTATCCGTAAATTGAATTTTGAAATCAATTATTTTGGTACAATTGATGATAAGATATGATCTTATGATATATTGAGTAAAATATGATTTTATTTGTAAAATTGGATTTTATAGATAAAATATGATTTTATTTGATATAGAGATAAAATATGATTTTATATGTGAAATGAGATTTTATATATAAAATATGATTTTATCTTGTTTAAATTTGAATTGCCACTGCATGTTATCCAATAAATTAATTTTGAATTAAATGTTATTGGATAAGGATGATCGATTGCCATGACCAATTTTGTAGGTGTATGTTAGGAATTTACATTTTGTTTTTATTGTTGTTGGTTTTATTAATGGGCCTGGTTTATGGCCAGATATGAATGTCATATGTAATAAAAGTGGGCTTGGTTTATAGCCCGTTCCCACCCCTAAAAATGTATCCCCTACTTGTCATTGTTATTTATTGTAAATACATTAGATTTAGTGGGAGATCAAGATTTGAAGACGGTGGGCCCAGCAGACAATAAAGACTGAAGAAATGTAAATTGGAAGCACATGTAATAGGATTGCATTGCATACTGCATATTACCTAGGATTGGACTAAGACCCGTGATTGGCAACCACGGGTCAATTAGAAATGGAATCGATCATCCTATATAATATTTGATATTATGATTGTATGCATGTTTAGACATAAATTGCGTGAATCCGGCAAGCATGCAATAAAATGAATATGATGAGACAAATATTTTTATAATTAAAAATCCCTCATTTTAAATATGATTTAAAATTTATATCAAGATAAATAAAGGAAATTTAAATTTGTTTAAATGTTCCCACCTTCCATCAACGGTCAATGTATGTGATGCTACCCGCGGATACGGTCCGGCTCATATTATTGGGGGGGCCCGTCCGTCGGAAAGCTGTACATTGGATCGACAAATGTTGTAAGTTGGGTGGAACTCCCATGGGATCGGCTCATATTATTGGGGGATCCACATGGCGACCGTCCATCACAACTTAATATTGATGGGTCATCTTGACATGTCACTTTAAACGGCGTCATATTATTGGGCCCTTATTGGACATGAGGTAAACACATGGGGGTTGCTTTGGAAGCAATTGGGCTCTACCTTTTGAGAATTATGGTTGGCTGATATTATTCGGGACCATAAGTTTGTCAATTGGACTCCATGTTCTCACTAAGGAAAAAGTTTCCCCTTTTCACTAGAGGGTGGTGAAATCGTTAAAATAGTGGGAGTGAGATTCATAAAATTAAATTCGCCTATTTTATGTCTTAGTAAATTGTTAAACAATCATTGATATATGTCTGTTTTTCTTTTCAGTATTTCATACAATGAATTCGCGAAATCCATTATTCTCGATCCTCGAACAAAACAAATTGACTGGCGCCAACTATACGGAATGGTTCCGGAAGTTGAAGATTGTCTTAACTTCGGAGAAAATGCTCTACGTGTTAGAGAAAGCACCTCCGAAGGAAGCACCAGCTGACATAAGTCCGGAGGAATTGGCCAAACTTGATGCATGGTGTGACCATGACATCAAGACCAAATGCTATATGCAAGCCTCGATGTCTGATGAACTCCAGAGGCGATTTGAGGACACGGTGAATGCTGCTGACATTCATACGCAACTCAAGGAACTTTTTGGGGCTCAGTCGAGGGCTGAAAGGTTCGCTACTGTTAAGGAGTTGATGACGTGCCGCATGCGTGAAGGGACTTCGGTCCGTGATCATGGGGTACGAGTGATTTGGCTCATACAGAAGTTGGCGACCCTAGATTTGGTGTTGGAGCATGAAATCAATGTGGATTTATTGCTTCTGTCTCTTCCTTCTTCATTTGATGGATTTGTGATAAATTTTAATATGAACAAGATAGAGGCCACCCTTGAAGAGATGGTCAATATGCTCGTTACATATGAATCCACACTTAAGAAGGATAAGCCAGCTTTCTTGGTGGGCTCCTCATCTTCTGCGAAGAAGGGGCCAAGTATGAAGGGCAAGAAACGTTCTACCCCACCCAAGAAAGTCGAGCCCGAAAAGAAGCAAAAGACAAAGGTTTCAAACAATGGAAAATCCAAGGATGTTTGCCATTACTGCAAGAAGCCGGGTCATTGGAAGCGCAACTGCAAGGAATATCTTGAGCAGTTGGGAACTGCAAAGGGTATGTTCTATATTGAAATAAACATGTCACTTAATACAACTTCTTGGGTATTGGATACCGGATGTGGATCTCACATTTGCAATGATTTGCAGGTGATGACAAGAAGTCGCAGGCTTAGAATGGGTGAGACCCAGCTGAGGCTCGGGAATGGTTCCAGAGTTGAAGCTACGGCCATTGGAGATGTTTGTTTGACTTTGCAGAACGGTTTTAAATTATTGTTAAGAGATGTTTTATTTGTGCCAGATTTAATTAAAAACATTATTTCTATTTCTATGCTTGATAGAGATGGTTATTCTTGCAATTTTGTGAATGGGATTTGCAATATTTACAAGAATGAATGTTTAATTGGAAATGGACAACTTGAAAACGATCTATACAACTTAAAACTAAAAGACGTTCCAGTGAATTATGTTGATAAACCGGCGACAACAAACAAAAGGAAAATCGATAGTCAAAACCCGGCAAACCTTTGGCATGCTAGGCTAGGTCATATTTCCTCAAGGAGGATGAACAAGCTAGTGGGAGAGGGCATGTTTGATATGTCTGATATTAATTCTCTACCTACTTGTGAATCCTGCCTAAAAGGAAAAATGACTAAATCTCCTTTTAAGGGGAAACCTGAGCGTAGTCAGAATCTGTTGGATTTGATCCATACAGATGTTTGTGGTCCATTTAGAGTAGGGACTCAACATGGCCACACCTACTTCATTACCTTTACTGATGATTATTCAAGGTATGGGTATTTATATTTAATGAAATATAAGTCTGAAGCATTTGAAAAGTTCAAAGAATTCAGGGCTGAAGTAGAAAACAAGCTAGGTAAAAGTATTAAAGCACTTCGATCGGATCGAGGTGGAGAATACTTGAGTACCGAGTTTTTGGACTATCTGAAAGAGAATGGGATTCTCTCTCAGTGGACTCCTCCTATGACACCACAGCTTAATGGTGTATCGGAGCGTCGTAATCGAACTTTGTTGGACATGGTTCGATCTATGATGAGCTTCACTGAGCTTCCACCTTCGTTTTGGGGCTATGCGCTTGAAACGGCGGTATTGTTGTTGAACAACGTCCACACTAAAGCAGTGGACAAAACACCATACGAGTTATGGAATGGCAAAGCTCCTAAGTATTCGTACTTGAGGATTTGGGGATGTCCTGCTTACGTGAAGCGGACAGTGGGAGATAAGTTGGATAGTCGATCCAGCTTATGTTATTTTGTAGGGTATCCGAAGAATTCAATCGGATATTATTTCTATTATCCTGCTGAAACAAAGGTGTTTGTTTCTAGGAATGCCACCTTCTTGGAGAAGGAGTTCTTATTGGATAAGAAAGGCGAGATGATGGAACTCGAAGAAGTTCGAGAAGAACCCGAAATACAAAATAACGATCCTACACCTCAGGAACCATTGCTGGACACGCCTGCACCTAGAAGATCCGAAAGGACTTCTAGACCTCCAGTTCGATATGGTCTTCTTCTTGAAGGGGATCAAGATGAACCCGACATTGGATGTGATCCAAGAAACTTCAAGGAAGCAATTTCTGATGCGGATTCGAATTTATGGCTTGAAGCTATGCAGTCAGAATTGGATTCGATGCATACAAACCAAGTTTGGTCTTTAGTAGATCCTCCCGATGGAATTGTTCCAATAGGGTGTAAATGGATCTACAAGAGAAAGCTTGGGCCTGATGGTAAGGTATTGACCTACAAGGCGCGATTGGTGGCGAAAGGTTATACTCAAAGGCAAGGAGTTGACTATGATGAAACCTTTTCACCAGTTGCAATGTTCAAGTCCATAAGAATCCTGATTGCCATAGCTGCATGGTATGACTATGAGATATGGCAAATGGATGTGAAGACTGATTTTCTTAATGGAGACATTAAGGAAGAAATCTATATGAAGCAGCCTGAGGGGTACACATCCATGGGAAGCGAGCATAAGGTATGCAAGCTTCAGAGATCAATTTATGGTCTAAAACAAGCATCAAGAAGTTGGAACCAGATATTTGATGAAACAATAAAAGATTTTGGTTTCATCAAGAACCCGGAGGAACCTTGCGTGTACAAGAAAGTAGTTAAGGATGCGGTGACATTCTTAGTACTTTATGTTGATGACATCCTACTCATTGGGAATGATGTAGGGATGTTGCAGTCAACAAAGATATGGTTATCAGGTAGATTTTCGATGAAGGATTTGGGAGAGGCATCCTACATTCTTGGGATACAGATCTATAGAGATAGGTCTAAGAGAATGATAGGACTCACTCAATCAACCTACATCGATACCATATTGAAACGGTTTTCAATGGATGGGTCCAAAAGAGGACATCTACCCATGTGTCATGGAGTTTCTCTATCCAAGTCTATGTGTCCCAAGACTGATGCAGAGATAGAGAATATGACACATGTACCATATGCGTCAGCTATAGGTAGTATCATGTATGGGATGATATCTACCAGACCGGATGTAGCATTTGCTCTGAGTGTCACGAGCAGATATCAGTCTAATCCTGGTCAAATGCATTGGAAAGCCGTGAAGGACATTCTTAAGTACTTGCGAAGGACTAAGAATATGTTCATGGTGTATGGAGGACGAGATCTCAAATTGGAAGGCTATACCGACTCTAGCTTCCAAAGTGATGTGGATGACTCGAAGTCAACCTCTGGATTTGTGTTCATGCTCAATGGCGGTGCTGTCTCTTGGAAGAGTTCCAAGCAGGACACCACAGCGGATTCCACCACTGAGGCTGAATACATTGCAGCATCAGCTGCTGCTAAAGAGCCGTTTGGATGAGGAAGTTCGTCCAAGAGTTGGGCGTTATTCCTGAATTTGTTGGTCCAGTCCCGGTGTACTGTGACAACACGGGTGCCGTTGCTCAAGCAAAGGAACCAAGGTCTCATCAAAGATCCAAACACGTACTGAGGAAATACCACATAATCCGGGAGATTGTGGAAAGAGGAGACATCATTGTCGAACGAGTGGCCTCTGCAGACAATATCGCTGATCCGCTTACTAAGCCCTTGCCAGGACCATTGTTTGACAAACATCGCGAAGCAATGGGTCTACGTAGTATGACTAGTTGGCTATAGGGCAATTGGGAGATTGTAAGAGTGGGTGCCCAGTGAGCCAACTGTGTGGCTATGGGCTTTGATGACTCTTTGTATAAACAATCTTTTGTTTAATATTATTTACACTTTTATTAATGGCAATGACTTTATATTACTTCATATTGTTATATTGTGATATACTATTGTTGTTTTGATAAAGACCTTGAATATACTATAGTGTATGTAAGATGTGGTAGAACATGGGGATGTCTATCATGAAATACATCTTATAGTCACTGTATATTCTAAAACCGTTCCTAGTCGATTGAGCCGTCCGATAATAAGGATAAGGATCGCTCGAGTTTGAGACTAGCATTTGCGATGCGGAGTACCACGTTTCATTGGTAGGGAACATGGAGATGTTCGAAGCATGCAAATGGATATTCATAGGATGAATAATCAAACTACCCTATCCGGACTTTCCAAGTGGTTATCACTTATCGAGTGGATAAAGTCCGCGGTTTTGGTTGTACACCATTAGTCCTTACGACTTGAAACATCATGGAGACTCTATATGCTAGTGCTGTGCTTTGACTCGTTTACCGACTCTATGGGGGTCATCAGGTGTCGAGATTGGGTACAGTTACGACACATATAGGAGTCAATGCATTGTTGTCAAGGATTCACCACATACTTGCGAGTGTGGATATCCTATGCGATCTGAGGAGATATTAGTGTGACAAATCTCTGGCCAGAGTACTTGATGTGATTTAAGAAATGGTTTCTTAGTAGCACATGCGATGTCACTAATTTGATCTTCAAGATGTATTGCATAGTTATCGAATCTTGAGCGACTCTCGATATACCAATGGTTGTTGATTCGATCGGGATATATGGATGAAGGGACCGTACTGTACGCTAACCAAAATCTACTGGTTCTTGTAGGCACTATCAGTGATACCTAGGGAATCATGGGGCGATGTTGCTAGGCGCTTTACCATGATTCGTTGGGCAAGTCGGAAAGTGTTGTTCCGAGTCACAAGGAGTTGTGAGCCCACGGCTAGCTGTATCCCTGAACCATTGAGGGTCACACAGTGTAATGGAGTTTTAATCCCCGTTGAGATAGTTAAATTTAAAGAGTTAAATTTAATGAACTAAGGAGTTGGACTTCTTAAAAAAGAGTAAGGGAGTAGGATTTCCTAAAATGACATAGGGATGGACATTTTTGGAAACCACTGAATTCGGATTCAGGAAAATTTATTTTGACTTTAAAATGTGCAGAAATGGTTTCTGTGCACATTGGTGAAATTGGTTCATCGATCGGAGTCACGATGAATTTTATATTAATTTCTGAACGTGCGGGCTTTGCTTGTCGGGCCCTAGCTTATGACTAATGGGCCCTAAGGTGTTAGTGGCCTGCATTATAAATAAGTTATTGCAGTACAGAAATTACACACAACAGGTCATAATTTTTGAGACAGGATTTTCGAAACCCTAGCCTCCTCTCAAAAGAAATCGGCCGAACCCTTCCCCTCTGTCTGAGAAATTCCGGTCTGTGATTTTTAATTGCAGTCAGGAATAACGAATCAGATTCGTTTAATCTCTTCGCAGAAAAACTTCTGATAGATTTTCTAGTGCAATCTGTCAGAGGGATTTAAACCCCATTCGTGGACCTGATTGAAGGAGTTCATCAGTTCCTGGGAGATACAAGAAGCGCAGAGAAATCTGTGTGGTGTCCAATAATCTCGCTTCGAGATTGAAGGTAAAATTTAATTAATTGTTATTTGAATTTTACACACACAATAATTTAATCGTTGAATGGTTGATACCCACACCATGAAATTGTTCCATGATAAAAAAAAAAAAAAAATTTTAAACTTCCGCTGCACCGGGTATCAATCGTGATTGATCTGACCGCCAGTTTTTCCAACACATTTTCATCAGAAATTCAGAGGAGGAACCGAGAGTGGAAGAGAAAAGAAAATTCAAGTCCATCCTTTATCTTAAAAATTCAATATCTTTTGATCCGTCAACCGATTTCAGATTTGCACGATTTTGGAATCCTCGCAAGATGAGCTTCAAAGTGATGTAAGTTTTCTTTTGATTCACCATGTTTCGAAAATATTTTTGGGGAAATCAGATTATGAGCTTAATTATGTGTTGTTGAGATGTTAGATATTGTTTATTCGAGGTCTAATCAACGAACGGCTATCGGGTTAAATTGTTATGAGTTTTCTAGTATTGGTTTGAAATCTTAAATACTGATATTGCTGGTTTCTAGCTGAATTATGAATATTAGGAAGTGGTTGAGAATATATATGATCGTGAAGTTTGATAGCTTTGAGTTTCGGTTGCCGAAATTATGTCGTTACGCCGCCGAACTTATGATTTGAGGCTGTTTTTCTATCTTGTGTTCGGCTGAGATATTTGTGAGTTTTAGTTGATGTTTGTAAGTTTTCTACACTTCAATTTAGATTGTGTTGGAATGCCATCGAACTCGAGAACGTCAACTTCGAACCGGTAGAGATTTGAAGCAAGATTTGGATAGCTAGAAGATATCTTGAAATTTCACTTGAAAGGTAAATGTGGACTACTACTTGAATGTGATTAAAAACTCGAGATGGTTTGTGTCGAGTTTCCTAAATCACATACGTGTTTGACTATTTGCTCTTATGTGAATTGTTGATTGAGTTTATGAGAACTATATTGATGTTATATGTTGCATTCATCTTGTGAGACTTATTCCTTGATTTTGAAATGAACTGAAATATTCGATTAGACGATTTGAGGAACTATATATGTAGGGTGTGGGTGATTGAGGTAGCCTAGCGTCTGATTTACATGTATGGTGGCTTCAAAGTCTAGAGAAGCAAGATAAGTAGCCCCACCTCGATCGGGAGTGTCAGTGGATTAGTTACGATATCTTCTTCTCGGGATCCCAACAGATTGAATGAGAGATTTTTTGAGAGAAACCTGTTTTTAATCATTCATTGTATTTTATTTATATCATGAGTTTGATATATAAATTGAATTGCATGTTTGTAGCTTTTACTGGGAAATATGTTTCTCACCGGAGTTATCCGGCTGTTGTCGTGTTTGTATGTGTCCATGAAAACAAGTGGTTCAGGAACGGGGCAAAGACGAGCTTGAAAAATAGAGACTTGAGAGATTAGAGTGGTGATCCGGTGTAGATGTCAATATTTGCTATCCACTTATGTTAGTTCAAGAACAATGATCTTGTAGTTGATAGACTTGATCTTTTGTCTAGAGATTCTTCTACTTGAATATGTATAACACTTGATCATGTTTTGGTGTTTTCTTTTGCAATGACATGTTGAAATTTATGTTATTGTCTTGATGATGGCTCTTATACCTTGTATGATGATTATTGAATTTGGTAGAGCTGGTAAGATGGAACAAAGAAAGATTGGACAGCAGTTGAGCACCATTATTTTTTTCTGGACGTTTTTCATGCGCACGAACGAGCCCCTTGCTCGCGCGCACGCGAGCAAGCCATCCAGGGTGCTGGCTCGTTGGCCTGCGCACGCGGGCGCGCAGGGCACTTTTTTTAAAAAAATTGTTTTAGACTTTTAATGCTCACTTTTAATTCATGAATCTTGGGTTAATATTATGATTTGAGAGATTAAGAACCGGATCGTCACAACAGGTGGTATCAGAGCGAGAAAATTCTGGACTGAGATAGATAGCGAGTGGGGTAGATCGAGTCTTCTTCCTTGTTTTTTTTTGTTTTTTTACATGATTGACATACATGTTTTAACTTCTCGCATATATTGCTTTCAAGTATTTAATTACATGATTCTGTAATTGATTTGAAAGTATCTGTACGATTGTTTAAGACGCATGCTTACTGGAATATCTGAAATGATTAGAAGCATGTGTTATGTTACTTTATGACATGCTTACCTGACTATCTGAATTGATTGGAAGCATGTTTTGTATTTGAACCTTGATTATTTATTTAATATTGAATCAGAACCGAGTCTTGATCAGAGGTATGATGATCAGAGGTGGACTGAGATAGATTTGATGATTATGGTATTCTAACCATTTTGATAATCATATATGTCTCGATGACCAAGACGACCACCTCTTACACCGCTAGTCATGACTCCTCTGCCAGAACAAAAAGTTTTAGCACCGACAATACCACCAGCTACGGTAATTCCTCGCACTGAACAAGGAAGTAACTCTAGGGACATGACTGATATTCATGTTTGTGTTGCATATTTTCATATCATTTCATTGTCATTTTTGCATGCATTCATTTGTTTTAATTAAGTTTTAGTTTGTATTTCATGCATCATGTCTACATTACGCGCTCCCGTGTTTATTGTATAGGACGTATCTTTTTGTCGAGGAAAAGATGGAAAAGCTTTTGCGCGAGAATGAATTACGGAGCAGCAATGATCTGAAAATTATATTTAATTTTATAGAAGTCCAAATCCGATCTTCACCGTTCAGAATGAAGTTTAAGATGTTTAAAGCAGTTGTCCAAATTTCAGCTCAATCCGACGGTTATATTGTGAGATATGATTTTTTGAACATTTTTGCTTGCTGCAGAATAACACATGCGAAGCTAAGGCGCGCCCGCGCTGCTCTGTGCGAGAAATTGGCCGATTTTTGTAACTTTAAAACACTCGATTTGTCGGACTTTCTTTGACGGGCTTCGAGGACATATAAAAGAGATTTAAAAGACAAAATAGAAGAGATCTGAGGGAACGACGCAGACCTGGACGGTCGAAGACAGAGAGAAATCTTCTAGCGGCTTGGTTCTTTCTTCCTTGTTCTTAGATTTTAATCTTTTAGTTTTTGTTCTTGGTTGAAGGAAGACGAAACCCTTGATTTTATTTAATTTGTGAGATTCAGTTTGTATTTGTTTAATTCAAATTGCGTATCAAGAGTTATTATGAATTGATTGCCATGCTTGTGTGTAAGATTATAGGTCTGTGATTTCTATACAATCTACTGCTAAATTAGAATTCAAATCCGTAATTGTTTGAAACCTCTGATTTGTGAAACAACTACAATTAATAATCGTCCGCTTGTGAGATTAGGAATTGTAGGGATAACAATTGACTAGGCTAAATTCATCCGCTTGTGTATGAGTTGTCTAGATTTATCAGTTTTACTAGTTTGAATGCTGCCGTGGGTTTAAATCTGATCGCTTGTATTGGGTTAATTCATTGGTAAGGGTTAATTTAGAACGCTTGTGTCTAGTTAACTAAAATTAAGGTGAAATAGGAATTAAATTTCCAATGGTGAATATTCAATGAGAATTAATTATTTTTAGAGAATCAATGATCAAATGAATAATTTCAAGGGTGGAGTCGACTGATACCAAGACTTGTTTTTAAGTATTTTATTTTGTTTTAAATTTTTAGTAGTTATTTTTTAAAATCCAAATCCTTTTTTTTAATTTAATTTCAATAATTTTAAGAACACAGATAAATTTCACTTTCCTCGTGGGAACGATCCCTACTCTCGCTACTACATGTTTAATTATTTAATCTGAGTTGGGTTAATTTGGGCGTGACACGACTAAGTGCTACCAAATTTTGGCGCCGTTGCCGGGGAAAGGCGTTTAATTTATTTGTGTTTTGTTTTTTTTATTTTTATTATTCCTCCTAGTGCTACTTTGGTTTGTTCGTGCGTGCAGGTGAATCTTCGGAGGAAGAAGAATTTCCATACGACCCAGAGATAGAAAGAATTTTGCTTAGGCGAAGGAGGATTATTGCGGTGTAATACTTCGAGATGTTAAATCAACAAGTATTCCCAAATTTTATCCAGCAACACAGAGAGCCTTTCTACGCAGCATGGAAGAGATTCAATGATTTAGCAACCATCATCCGGTATCGTGATTTTTCTAACTATTCTCTCCTAACATATTTTCTTGGTGGTTTGGATGCAGTGACAAGAAGATGGGTAATTGATGGAGCTTTCACAGCCGGTATTTTAATTTTTTGCCGAGATGATGAGACCATTAGACACCTGATGGATGGTATGGCAGAATTTGATTATTACCAGTATTCACACTTTCAATACCCAGATTTTACAGACCAACCATTTGAGCTTCAACAAGAGGTGGGAAGTTGTGATAAAGGGGTCTTACATCCGCTGGAGGATATAATGAGCAAGCTTGTGGCGTCGACTGAGGAAACTATAAATGATATGAAGAAGTCTAGATGCGAACTTGCGGAGCACATAGAGAATCTCAAGAGGTCAATTCTCCAGGGACACAGGAAACAGGAGATGAAGCAAGATACTCAAGCAGTGACCAACCCAATTTGGTTTGATGATGATGACTCAGAGAACCAGGATTGGGAGTGCGAATCAATTCCTGCTGAAGATTTAGAGGTGCTTGAGTCTTCTCTTCTTATTGACCCTCAGTCGGAAGATGTACTGGATGAAATATTGGTTGATGGAAATATGTCAGAAAAGTGTGAGGATGACGCGGTTCAAGAATCGATCGATATGAGCTCATCGATAGTATTATCATACACACATCCCCAATATCCTGTCCTTCCATCAGCAACTGTTCAAAGGATTTTGGCTTCCGAGAGCCAGTAGAGATATTATCTTCCCATGTTTACCAGCTTCAGAGTGTTTTTGAGGTGACGAGCTTAATCTGTTTACATCTAGCCAAGCTTGAGGGCATATGAAACCAAGACCCATTTGTGGTGTCATATGACACTTACTTTGGGCGTCAGCCACTCTTTGAGCAGTGCTTCTGAGAGTCAAGCCGACGACTGAAAATCAAGCGCTGGCTGGGACGCAACCAAGTGTCTTTTTCCTTTTTTTCGTTTTTGTTTGTTTTGTTTTTTGTTTTATTTTCTTTGTTTGTCAGAACCTAGCCGCCCCATCCGAAGTCCAAAGTTTCAATAGGAATCTTCCGTTATTCAGCCAGATATCGAAGAGGATAACACCGACACTTAAACCAGGGGAGTATTGTTTTGCTTGCATTTTCATCTTGTGTTTGCATTTGTGTTGTTAGTGCTAGAGCATTGAGGGCAATGCTTTGGTTAAGTGTGGGGGGAGTTTCATTCGTTGTTTGTCATTTTGTTCTTCATTTGTTTTGTTGCGTATTTGCATATAGTTCGTTCCGTATCATTTGTTAATTTGTTAGTATTTGTCGTGTTACATAAGAAGGATGAAAATTGATAGCCTATGAAGAGATTGTGAGAAAATGGTTTTTTGAGAAAATTTGCTCTTGATTGGATATGAGAAACTTGAGGTTGAGTTGTGAATAATCTTAAGCACACATGTTTGACCAGTGAACTGTAATGATGTATTAGACGAGTTGGTGTCTGTTGGACCATTGCACGGCAATAGGTGTCTGTGAAACTTGATAGTTTCTTGAACCTTGATGTTTTTTTTATGTGACACCTACGATCTTGGGCGTACCTAAAAAAAAAATTTTAAAAAAATTTTTTTTTACAACTCCATCTGGGCCTTGACAGGATTGAAATCCTAAAAGAGCAAGATCAAGGCTAAGTATGCGGATTAAATGGGGTTTATGCTCCACCCGGGCTATAGACGAGGGGATTAGAAAGAAAAAATAGAATGATTTTTCGTATCCTAGCCAGTTATAGCTAAGTCAGCGGGTAATTATTGGGGCTATTACAATACCAGGTGCAAAATCCGGAGGTACATAATTTTATCTCAAGAGAGTTGTGTTGTGTTAAAGGGTTGTTGAGAGGAGGGATTCTTGAGGGTGAAACGTACGCTGATATGTCTTAGGTCGGTGAACAGTCTTAAAACTTTTTCTTTTGAAGTTGCACTAGCTTGAATAACATGACACACACACACGTTTGCACTTAACTGAAGGTGTATCATTGAAAATCGAGAGTATTCGTAAGCTTGTTTTTGTGGGAGAAACTTCATTAAGGCTATGATGTCATGATCCATCCTTACTTATGATTGTTTTGTTTTATTTGCATATTTTTTTGCATAACTTGCTCGAGGGCGAGCAAGGAGTAAGTGTGGGGGTATTTGATATTCATGTTTGTGTTGCATATTTTCATATCATTTCATTGTCATTTTTGCATGCATTCATTTGTTTTAATTAAGTTTTAGTTTTATTTCATGCATCATGTCTACATTACGCGCTCCCGTGTTTATTGTATAGGACGTATCTTTTTGTCGAGGAAAAGATGGAAAAGCTTTTGCGCGAGAATGAATTACGGAGCAGCAATGATCTAAAAATTATATTTAATTTTATAAAAGTCCAAATCCGATCTCCACAGTGCATAATGAAGTTTAAGATGTTTTAAAGCAGCTGCCCAAATTTCAGCTGAATCCGACGGTTAGATTGTGAGATATGATTTTTTGAAAATTTTCTCTCGCTGCAGAATAACACATGCGAAGCTAAGGCGCGCCCGCGCTGCTATGTGCGAGAAATTGGCCGATTTTTGTAACTTTAAAACACTCGATTTGTTAGACTTTCTTTGACGGGCTTTGAGGACATATAAAAGAGATTTAAAAGACACAATAGAAGAGATAAGAGGGAACGACGCAGACTTGGACGGCCGAAGACAGAGAGAAATCTTCTGGCGGCTTGGTTCTTTCTTCCTTGTTCTTAGATTTTAATCTTTTAGTTTTTGTTCTTGGTTGAAGGAAGACGAAACCCTTGATTTTATTTAATTTGTGAGATTCAGTTTGTATTTGTTTAATTCAAATTGCATATCAAGAGTTTTTTTGAATTGATTGCCATGCTTGTGTGTGAGATTATAGGCCTGTGATTTCTATACAATCTACTGCTAAATTAGAATTCAAATCCGTAATTGTTTGAAACCTCTGATTTGTGAAGCAACTACAATTAATAATCGTCCGCTTGTGAGATTAGGAATTGTAGGGATAACAATTGAATAGGCTAAATTCATCCGCTTGTATATGGGTTGTCTAGATTTATCAGTTTTACTAGTTTGAATGCTGCCGTGGTTTTAAATCTGATCGCTTGTATTAGGTTAATTCATTGGTAAGGGTTAATTTAGAACGCTTGTGTCTAGTTAACTAAAATTAAGGTGAAACAGGAATTAAATTTCCAATGGTGAATATTCAATGAGAATTAATTATTTTTAGAGAATCGATGATCAAATGAATAATTTCAAGGGTGGAGTAGACTGATACCAAGACTTGTTTTTAAGTATTTTATTTTGTTTTAAATTGTTAGTAGTTATTTTTTAAAATACAAATCCTTTTTTTTATTTAATTTCAGTAATTTTAAGAACACAGATAAATTTCACTTTCCTCGTGGGAACGATCCCTACTCTCGCTACTACATGTTTAATTGTTTAATCTAAGTTGGGTTAATTTGGGCGTGACACGACTAAGCGCAACCAAATTTTGGCGCCGTTGCCGGGGAAAGGCGTTTAATTTATTTGTGTTTTGTTTTTTTTTATTTTTATTATTCCTCCTAGTGCTACTCTGGTGTGTTCGTGCGTGCAGGTGAATCTTCGGAGGAAGAAGAATTTCCATACGACCCAGAGATAGAAAGAATTTTGCTTAGGCGAAGGAGGATTATTGCGGTGTAGTACTTCGAGATGTTAAATCAACAAGTATTCCAAAGTTTTATCCAGCAACACAGAGAGCCTTTCTACGCAGCATGGAAGAGATTCAATGATTTAGCAACCATCATCCAGTATCGTGATTTTTATAACTATTCTCTCCTAACATATTTTCTTGGTGGTTTGGATGCAGTGACAAGAAGATGGGTAATTGATGGAGCTTTCACAGCCGGTATTTCAATTTTTTGCCGAGATGATGAGACCATTAGACACCTGATGGATGGTATGGCAGAATTTGACTATTACCAGTATTCACACTTTCAATACCCAGATTTTACAGACCAACCATTTGAGCTTCAACAGGAGGTGGGAAGTTGTGATAAAGGGGTCTTACATCCGCTGGAGGATATAATGAGCAAGCTTGTGGCGTTGACTGAGGAAACTATAAAAGATATGAAGAAGTCTAGATGCGACCTTGCGGAGCACATAGAGAATCTCAAGAGGTCAATTCTCTAGGGACACAGCAAACAGGAGATTGAGTAAGATACTCAAGCAGTGACCAACCCAATTTGGTTTGATGATGATGACTCAGAGAACCAGGATTGGGAGTGCGAATCAATTCCTGCTGAAGATTTAGAGGTGCTTGAGTCTTCTCTTCTTATTGACCCTCAGCCGGAAGATGTACTGGAAGAAATATTGGTTGATGGAAATATGTCAGAAAAGTGTAAGGATGACGCGGTTCAAGAATCGATCGATATGAGCTCATCGATAGTATTATCATACACACATCCCCAATATCCTGTCCTTCCATCAGCACTTGTTTCAAAGGATTTTGGCTTCCGAGAGCCAGTAGAGATATTCTCTTCCCATGTTTACCAGCTTCAGAGTGTTTTTGAGGTGACGAGCTTAATCTGTTTACATCTAGCCAAGCTTGAGGGCATATGGAACCAAGACCCATTTGTGGTGTCATATGACACTTACTTTGGGCGTCAGCCGCTCTTTGAGCAGTGCTTCTGAGAGTCAAGCCGACGACTGAAAATCAAGCGCTGGCTGGGACGCAACCTAATATCTTTTACCTTTATTTCGTTTTTGTTTGTTTTGTTTTTTGTTTTATTTTCTTTGTTTTTCAGAACCTAGCCGCCCCATCCGCAGTCCAAAGTTTCAATAGGAATCTTCCGTTATTCAGCCAGATATCGAAGAGGATAACACCGACACTTAAACCAGGGGAGTATTGTTTTGCTTGCATTTTCATCTTGTGTTTGCATTTGTGTTGTTAGTGCTAGAGCATTGAGGGCAATTCTTTGGTTAAGTGTGGGGGGAGTTTCATTCGTTGTTTGTCATTTTGTTCTGCATTTGTTTTATTGCGTATTTGCATATAGTTCGTTTCGTATCATTTGTTAATTTGTTAGTATTTGTCATGTTACATAAGAAGGATGAAAATTGATAGCCTATGAAGAGATTGTGAGAAAATGGTTTTTTGTGAAAATTTGCTCTTGATTGGATATGTGAAACTTGAGGTTGATTTGTGAATAATCTTAAGCACACATGTTTGACCAGTGAACTGTAATGATGTATTAGACGAGTTGGTGTCTGTTGGACCATTGCACGACAATAGGTGTCTGTGAAACTTGATAGTTTCTTGAACCTTGATGATTTTGTTTATGTGACACCTACGATCTTGGGCGTACCTAAAAAAAAAATAAAAAAAAAATTTTTTTTTTACAACTCCATCTGGGCCTTGACAGGATTGAAATCCTAAATGAGAAAGATCAAGGCTAAGTATGCGGATTAAATGGGGTTGATGCTCCATCCGGGCTATAGACGAGGGGATTAGAAAGAAAAAATAGAATGATTTTTCGTATCCTAGCCAGTTATAGCTAAGTAAGCGGGTAATTATTGGGGATATTGCAATACCGGGTGCAAAATCCAGAGGTACATAATTTTATCTCAAGAGAGTTGTGTTGTGTTAAAGGGTTGTTGAGAGGAGGGATTCTTGAGGGTGAAACGTACACTGATATGTCTTAGGTCGGCGAACAGTCTTAAAACTTTTTCTTTTGAAGTTGCACTAGCTGGAATAACATGACACACACACACGTTTGCGCTTAACTAAAGGTGTATCATTGAAAATCGAGAGTATTCGTAAGCTTGTTTTTTTGGGAGAAACTTCATTGAGGCTATGATGTTATGATCCATCCTTACTTATGATTGTTTTGTTTTATTTGCATATTTTTTTGCATAACTTGCTCGAGGGCGAGCAAAGAGTAAGTGTGGGGGTATTTGATATTCATGTTTGTGTTGCATATTTTCATATCATTTCATTGTCATTTTTGCATGCATTCATTTGTTTTAATTAAGTTTTAGTTATATTTCATGCATCATGTCTACATTACGCGCTCCCGTGTTTATTGTATAGGACGTATCTTTTTGTCGAGGAAAAGATGGAAAAGCTTTTGCGCGAGAATGAATTACGGAGCAGCAATGATCTGAAAATTATATTTAATTTTATAGAAGTCCAAATCCGATCTCCAACGTTAATAATGAAGTTTAAGATGTTTTAAAGCAGCTGTCCAAATTTTAGCTCAATCCGAAGGTTAGATTGTGAGATATGATTTTTTGAAAATTGTCGCTCGCTGCAGAATAACACATTCGAAGCTAAGGCGCGCCCGCGCTGCTCTGTGCGAGAAATTGGCTGATTTTTGTAACTTTAAAACACTCGATTTGTCGGACTTTCTTTGACGGGCTTCGAGGACATATAAAGAGATTTAAAAGACACAATAGAAGAGATCAGAGGGAACGACGCAGACTTGGACGGCCAAAGACAGAGAGAAATCTTCTGGCGGCTTGGTTCTTTCTTCCTTGTTCTTAGATTTTAATCTTTTAGTTTTTGTTCTTGGTTGAAGGAAGACGAAACCCTTGATTTTATTTAATTTGTGAGATTCAGTTTGTATTTGTTTACTTCAAATTGCGTATCAAGAGTTATTCTGAATTGATTGCCATGCTTGTGTGTGAGATTATAGGCCTGTGATTTCTATACAATCTACTGCTAAATTAGAATTCAAATCCGTAATTGTTTGAAACCTCTGATTTGTGAAGCAACTACAATTAATAATCGTCCGCTTGTGAGATTAGGAATTGTAGGGATAACAATTGACTAGGCTAAATTCATCCCCTTGTGTATGGGTTGTCTAGATTTATCAGTTTTACTAGTTTGAATGCTGCCGTGGGTTTAAATCTGATCGCTTGTATTGGGTTAATTCATTGGTAAGGGTTAATTTAGAACGCTTGTGTCTAGTTAACTAAAATTAAGGTGAAACAGGAATTAAATTTCCAATGGTGAATATTCAATGAGAATTAATTATTTTTAGAGAATCGATGATCAAATGAATAATTTCAAGGGTGGAGTCGACTGATACCAAGACTTGTTTTTAAGTATTTTATTTTGTTTTAAATTGTTAGTAGTTATTTTTTAAAATCCAAATCCCTTTTTTTATTTAATTTCAGTAATTTTAAGAACACAGATAAATTTCACTTTCCTCGTGGAAACGATCCCTACTCTCGCTACTACATGTTTTATTGTTTAATCTGAGTTGGGTTAATTTGGGCATGACACGACTAAGCGCTACCAATGATCGATAAGACTGCCACTCAAATGGAAACATTGCTCAAGAGATTTCAATCCTTCAATCAGCCAACACTAAAGGGTACTGAGAATTCAGTAGAGTGTGAAAGTTGGCTAGATGATATGGAAATGTTATTTTATTCCCTTGATTATAGTGATGAGCGGAGAGTCAGAATGATAGGGTACTAGTTGCATGAAGTTGCAAAGAGTTGGTGGTTCACAACTAAGAGAGCTTTGGATCATCGAGGGACTGTGCTCACCTGGAACGTCTTCAAAACTGAGTTTTTTCAACGCTTCTTCCCAGTGTCTTACCGCAAGGACAAGGGTGCTGAATTTGCCAACCTGAAGCGGGGGAATTTAAACATTGAAGAATATGTTGCAAAGTTTTCTACTTTGCTACGCTTTGCTCCACATGTTGCTGATAGTGATGAGGCAATGGCTGATCAGTTCATTAATGGACTGAATCCAGAGGTATTTACTTTGGTAAACACAGGGCGACCGACTACTTTTGTTGATGCTCTGGACAGTGCTAAAGGAGCGGAAGCTGGCTTGATAAAGCAGCGAGGAGCGTCGTATGCCGCTCAGCCCCAGAGACAGCCACAACCTCCAGCTCAGGATCCACAACAACCTCCCCGATTTGAAAGTGGTGGTAGTAGCAGTGGGAAGAATGGATATTTGCAAGCGCGAGGAAAACAATTTAAAAAGTCAGGGATCAGTTCATTGAGTTCCAGTGGCTCAAAACAAAGGTCAGGAGTGTATTGTAATAGTTGTGGTGGAGGTCATACGACTGATCAGTGCCGAGGTGTATTTGGGAGTTGCCACATATGCCATTAGCCTGGCCATTTTGCGAGGGTGTGTCCTCAGAGAGGTTCTGGAAGATCATGAGGTACAGAGTCATCACGATCAGTGACTCAGCCTGAGAGGCAAGCCTCTTCTGTTCATTCCTTCCAACCATCACATCCACAGCAACAGACAAGGCCAGGAGGGAGCCAGATAGGTAGTAAACCCTCGAGACAACAGGCTCATGTGTTTGCACTGTCTAAAGAACAGGCACAGGGAGCACCAGATGATGAGATTGCAGGTAACTATTCTCTCTGTGGTTATCCTACATATGTATTGATAGATACAGGTGCATCCCATACGTTTATTTCTGAACGATTTGCATTATTACATGCTTTGCCTATTGAATCATTACCTGTTGTAGTATCTGTCTCTTCACCTTTGGGGAGAGGTCTTATATCTATGCATATGGTTAAAAATTGTTTGGTACAGTATGAGGGTAATGGGATAGAGATAGATTGTATTGTGCATGGTTTGTCTGATTTTTACTGAATTATCGGGATTGATATGCTTACCAAGTACAGAGCTACCATAGATTGTTTCTAGAAGGTTGTGAGATTCAGACCTGAAATGGCTAAAGAACGAAAATTCTAAGGTAATGGTTCTCGTGCTAAGATTCCTCTGATTTCAGTATTATCTATGACTTGAATTTTACAGAGAAGAGCAGGGGGATATATTGTATATACAGTTGATGTACTGAAAACTAGCCCTAAATTGGCTGATTTGGCAGTGGTTAGTGAATTTGCTGACGTTTTCCCAGATGAAATTCCGAGATTACCTCCGTATCGTGAGATAGATTTCAGCATAGAACTGATGCCAGGTATTGTACCGATTTCTAAAGCGCCTTATCGAATGGCACCAGTGGAATTGAAAGAATTGAAAGAACAATTGGAAGATTTATTGTCCAAGGGATACATTCGACCCAGTGTTTTACCTTGGGGTGCTCCAGTATTATTTGTCAGAAAGAAAGACGGTTCCATGAGATTTGGTATCGATTACCGGCAACTGAACAAGGCAACGGTAAAGAATAAATACCCTTTGCCTCGTATTGATGATTTGTTTAATCAGTTGCAGGGTTCTTTTGTTTATTCCAAGATCGATATGAGATATGGCTATCATTAGCTGAGAGTTAGAGAATTTGATATTTCGAAAACTGCTTTCAGAACCAGGTATGGCCATTATGAGTTTATAGTTATGCCGTTTGGTCTGACGAATGCTCCAGCTGTGTTTATGGCTTTGATGAACAGATAGTCGTGTTTAGTTTACATTTTTTGTTGTTATTTTGTTTGTAGTTTGCATTCATTTACTTGTTATTGTTCATGTTTTATCTTAGTTTTGTATTTTGCATGCATTTACATTCATAACATACTCCCGAGTTTAATGTTTAAGGAATTTCAAGTTGAAGAAAAAGGACAGATTATTGGGAATTTTCATTCGCTCGATCCCATGAACTCAGCAAGATCGAGCGCGGCATCTGAATTTTGAAGGCAGCAAGCACTCCATTTTACATGCGCTCGAGCGGATGAATTCAGCAGGATCGAGCGCCGAGAAGTTTCAAAATAGAGATTGGCGTACTCAATGCGCTCGAGCGCGCTAGTCTGTTCGGGAAGAATTTTTTAATTTTGGAAACTCTTTTATTTTGAACTCTAGGCTTTATTAGGCTTTTAATTCCGTTTTTGAGAGTTTGTTATCAGACTTGGACACTCTCTTGGCGGCTAGGTTTTGTTCTTCGAATTTTTCTCTCAACTCTTCTTCCTTTCTTTTGGATTTTTATTCGATTTTGTGATGAATAGTTTTAGCTAAACCTTTTTACTTGGTTGAGGGAGACGAAACCTTGATATAGTTTATTCTTGAGATTCGATTTTTGGTGTTTAATTCTTGTTAAGTATCAATATCTGATCTGGTTTATTTCATGTTTGTATGCGAGATTTTAGGATTGCCCATCTTAGGATTTTGTTTTGCAAACTATAGCTAAATTAGAATTCAAATCCGTAATTTTTTGAATTAATCTAATTTGCGAAGCAACTACGTTTGATATTTTCTGCTGTTGAATTTGTTAAATTGTAGGATCAATTATTGACTAGGCTAAATACAACCGTTGGTGCTTGTGTTGTCTAGGTTCATCAGTTTTTCTAGTTTGAATGCTACCGTGGATTTAAATCTGATCGCTGGTATTGAGTTAATTTATGGGGTAAGGGTTAATCTAGAATGCTGTTTTTTAATTAACTAAAATTAAGGTGAAACAAGAATTTGATTTTCAATGACGAATATTTAATAGGATTAATTATTTTTTAGGGAATCGATGATTGAATAAATGAATATCAAGGGTGTAGTCAACCGATACCAAGTCTCGTCTCTTATTGATTTCTCTAGTTTAATTTTCAATCTTTCATGATAAGTGGTAATTTGAATATTTAATTGCTTAAATTTTTAGTAGTTAATCCAAATTTCAAAACCCCCTTTTATTTATTTAGAACGCATTAAATTTACCTTTCATTGTGGGAATGATCCCTACTCACACTACTATATTTTTAGTGATTATCTGATTGAGTTGGGTAATTTGGGCGTGACATGATTAAGAGCTACCAAATTTTGGCGCCGTTTTCGGGGAATGGTGTTTAATTTATTGTGTTCTATTTATTTTTATTTTGTTCTGTTTTATCTCACTCTTGTCTCTTTTCTTTGTTTCTAATTCTTTCTATGTAGTGACCCTTACCTGGATCACCTACTAAACAGAACTTAGGCATGCAATTAACTTAATAAACAGATATCAGAATAAACTGCGGAAACATTACTAAAATTACAATCCCAAGGCAAGGAATCTGTAAATATACAAAATAAATTATACAACCAAATCGAAAGCTGTATCAACCCAAAACAACAGAAATAAACCCAGACGAAGCTCCAGCTGGCCAACCACTGTCTATCCCCTCTTGGAACCACCCGCCTCGTCCAATCACAAACCTGCCCCATGGAATAGGGTGTCCAGAAACACAGAGTACGAGACGTGAGCATAAAACGCTCAGCACGAGAGTATGAGTATACATGCATGCAAAGTGAACTCCCTATAAACTCGAGGTCAAGGATCAGATAACAGAGACAAACCGGGCCCTAGTATGTAGCACGCTGTGCCGTCGCTTTAGGAGGTGGCTCCCATACCATAATACAAGTGGATATGCTGGACCCAAATCGATGGAAGTCCAACCACTAATAGGATAGGGAAAAACCCTACTAACAGACATCTCGAAGGAGATAGCTCAGTATGCAAATGAATACAGCATAAATCAATGACATATAAACCATGCAGTCACATAATACATGCATACTCAGTCAGGATATCTCGAACAGTACTTTCGTACCTCAAATCAGTGCAAGCTCTACCAACTCTAGGTCTACGCCTATAGTCTGCTCTACACTGCCAAATGATACTACTATCATTAAAGTACACTAAAAGCCTTAACTAAGCTATTGCATACTCCTAAATATTTATAGAAAGCAAAAGTTATACCTTCGTCTGTCGTTAGCCCTTTGATGTCGATGCCTCCAGAACTTGGGCACAACTCCGCTACGACTATCGAACGCCTCGACGACTCCCGGGTCAAGCCTAGGAAGGCTAGAACAACTCGAATACGACTAGAGTAGAGAGGAAATCCGGAATTGGCAATTGAAAATGAATTCTCGGCCTTCTATTTATAGACAAGGATCGGAGCCTCCGATCCTCAATCGAAACGTCCGAACCTCGATCGAAACGTTCGATCCTGCCATCAGAGCTTCCGAAGATCCTGATCTACCACGTATCAAAATATCACTTGTTGACTTCCGATAGGGGTGATCGAAGCTTCCGATCCAACCACACGTCATGCCTGACGTAATACCATCGGAGCTTCCGATCTTGTTTGGAGCTTCCGAACTCACCTTCGGAGCTTCCGAACTCTTCCCAAGAATATTGATTAATTCCTCAATTAATGATTTTGGTTACGGGCTACTACATTCTCCCCCACTTAAGATATTTCGTCCTCGAAATCAGATCTTAAATACTGAATGTAATACAGAAATCAAAAACATTCTTTATTCAAATAAAACGTTTACATAGTTTGCAACTGAATACAACTTTAAGAATGAAATCAAAACAACTCAGGATGGTCTTCACACATCCTGTCCTCAAGCTCCCAAGTAGCTTCTTTGGTGCCTCGGCGCTGCCACTGAACTAAAACCAGAGGAATGACTTTGTTTTGCAAAACCTTATCCTTATAATCCAGGATACGAATAGGTTTCTCAACATAGGTCAAATCCTTGCTCATCTGAACCTCAGACCGCTGCAGAATATGAGACTCATCCGCCACATACCGTCGCAACAGAGATACGTGGAACACGTCGTGAATACTGGAAAGATGCGGTGGTAAGACTAGTCGATAAGCCAAATCGCCAATGCTCTCCAAGATTTCAAACGAACCGATAAACCTGGGAGACAACTTGCCCTTAAGGCCAAATCTAAGAATCTTGCGGCAAGGTGACACTCTCAGAAATACTTTCTCCCCGACATCGAACTGCAAAGGCCTACGCTTAGTATTAGCATAGCTGGCTTGACTATCTTGTGCAGTCTTAATCTGTTTCTTGATCTGATCAACTATGTCTATCACCTGCTGGATAAACTCAGGTCCCTCAGCCTATCTCTCCCCCACTTCTTCCCAGAAAAGTGGAGTACGACAACGTCGTCCGTACAACGCCTCAAAAGGTGCCATCCCAATGCTAGTATGATAGCTGTTGTTGTACGCGAACTCGATCAATGACAAGTGATTTTGCCAGGCTGAACCAAAATCCATGACGCACGCTCTAAGCATATCCTCCAAAGTACGGATAGTGCGCTCTGACTGACCATCAGTCTCCGGATGATAGGCAGTACTCAAACTGAGAGTAGTACCCATCGCACGCTGAACACTCCTCCAGAATCTAGAAGTAAACCTGGGGTCCCGATCGCTGACAATGCTCACAGGCACTCAATGAAGTCGAACGATCTCCTGAATGTACAACCGAGCCATACGATCCACATTGTACTCCCGGCTATAGGCAATGTAATGCGCTGACTTGGTGAGTCGGTCCACCACAACCCAGATAGCATCACAGGTCCTCGAGGATACCGGCAAATGGGTCACAAAGTCCATTGTGATAAACTCCCATTTCCATTCAGGAATAGGCAGACTGTGAAGCAATCCTCCAGGTCGTCGGTGCTGCCTTGACCTGTTGACACACCAAACATCTCAAAACAAACTGATAAACACTGCTTTTCATTCCCTTCCACCAGAAACGATGTAGTAACCCGCATTTCTAATTAGTGATTAATGAGTAGTTAATCACATGATCATGTCTAGATTAAGTAAAACATGATTAAGTAAGTTCTTGTTGGGACAACGGACTTCAGAAATGGATTCAGAGCACCCGAATTAGTTAAACTGGTTCAGCAGGATCGAACGATCCGAAGAGGGGTTCGGACGATCCGAAGGGGATCGGAAGATCCGTGCCAGGATCGGAGGCTCCGATTGAGATTGGACGCTCCGTCGGTAAGATCGGACGTTCCGATCAGGACCAGGGCACACGTCATTGCTTACATCAGCAAGGTGATGTCATGGCTGACGTAATATTGGGCAATCGGACGCTCCGAAGGTGCGATCGGAGGTTCCGATCGAGTTCGGACGGTTCGAACTGGGTTCGTAGGCTCCGAACGTTGCCTATAAATAGAGGGTCCGAGAATTCATTTTCTCACACCAATTCCCTCTCTTCTCTCTCGATTCCTAAACCTTCTAACTCAGATCTAGGAAGATCTAGGAGTCCTATGGGGAATCCAGAAGTGGCTTAGTGATCTAGACGTCGTTGCGGAGCTACGGCCTAGTTTTGAGGCTATCTTTAGCAAAGGGCTAACGACGGACGCAGGTATAGCTTTGGCATCCTAAAAATATTTAGGAGTATGCAATAGTTTAGTTAAGGCTTTTAGAGCTTAATTGTTGATGCATGGATATTTTCATTGTAGTAGCTAGTAGACTGGACTAGTAGGCTTGGAGTCTAGGCCAGCAGAGCTAGGTTTGACCAGCAGTGTTAGAGGTACATAAGTACTGACCGAGATAGCCGGCATGATATATTAGCTCATATGTTGCATGAGTATGTGCTATATGTTTTATCATGTTTTAGCATATTTTACCGTCTTAGCACATACATGATTTTACGTGTGACTGCATCCGGAGAGATGTGAGTCATTGACAGTCTCCATAGGGAACGATGATCTCATTTTGGACTCGAGTCAGGTACAGTTTCCATATGGGACTTGTATCCTGTTTTGGATTCGGGTCAGGATGGGGTTGGCTCAGCCCTGATATGGAATATACGAGTACCTGTTGGAAAACGGTGATCAGAACAATCAGAATTGATACCCGGTGCAGCGGAAGTTTTAAAATTTTATATGTAACGATTCCATATCATGGGTATCAAAACTTTACGATTAAATTGTGCGTGTAAAAATTAAATAACAATTAAATTTTTACCTTGAAATCTCGAAACGAGATTATGGACACAAACAGATTACTCTGCTCTTGTTGTATATCCCAGGAACTGATGGACGAACAATTCTTCAATCAGGTCCACGAACAGAAGTTTAATCCCTCTGATAGATTGCACTAGAAAATCTATCAGAAGTTTCTACGAAGAGAATTAACGAATTTGATCCGTTAAACCAGACTGCAAATTCAAAATTCACAGGCTGGAATTTTTCGAGCAGAGAGGGGAGAGGGGGCGGCGGCCACTAGGTCTCAAAAACCCTAGTGTTCGAAATTATGAGCCTCTGTTGTGTAATTTCTGTACTGCAATAACTTATTTATAATGTGGGCTGCTAACAGCTTAGGTCCCATTAGTCATAAGTTCAAGCCTGACAAGCAAAGCCCGCATGTTCAGAAATTAATATAAAATTCATCGTGACTCAGATTGATAAACCAATTTCACCAATGTGCACAGAAACCATTTCTGCATTTTTTAAAGTCAAGATAAATTTTCTGAATCCGAATTCAGTGATTTCCAAAAATGCCCATCCCAATGTCATTTTAGGAAATATTACTCTTCTACTCTGATATAAGAAGTCCCACTTCTTTATTCACTAAATTTAACTCTTTAATTTAATTATCTCAACGGGGATTAAAAATCCATTACTTGTGTGACCCTCAATGATTCAGGGATACAGCTAGACGTGGGCTCACAACTCCTTGTGACTCGGAACAACAATTTCCGACTTACCCATCGAATCATGGTAAGAGCGCCTAGCAACATCGCCCCATGATTCCCTAGGTATCACTGATAGTGCCTGCAAGAACCAATAGATTTTGGTTAGCGTACAGTACGGTCCCTTCATCCAAATATCCCGATCGAATCAACAACCATTGGTAAATCGAGAGTCGTTCGAGATTCGATAACTATGCAATGCATCTTGAAGATCAAATAGTGACATCACATGTGCTACTAAGAAACCATTTCTTAAAACACATCATGTACTCTGGCCAGAGATTCGTCACACTAATATCTCCTCAGATTGCATAGGATATCCACACTAGCAAGTATGTGGTGAATCCTTGACAACAAAGCATCGACTCCTATATGTGTCGTAACTGCACCCAATCCCGACACCTGATGACCCCAATAGAGTCGGTAAACGAGTCAAAGTACAATACTAGCATATAGAGTCTCAATGATGTTTCAAGTAGTAAGGACTAATGGTGTACAACCAAAACCGCGAACTTTATCCAATCGATAAGTGATAACCACTTGGAAAGTCCGGATAGGGTAGTTCGATCATTCATCATATGAATATCCATTTGCATGCTTTGAACATCTCTATGTTCCATACCAATGAAACTTGGTACTCGGCATCGCAAATGCTAGTCTCAATCTCGAGCAATCCTTATCCTTATTAACGGACGGCTCAATCGACTAGGAACTGTTTAGAATATTCATTGACTATAAGATGTGTTTCATGATAGCCATCCCCATGTGCCACCACATCTTACATACACTATAGTATATTCAAGGTCTTCATCTAAACATCTTATAGTATGTCACAACATAATAATATGATAAAAGATAAAGTAAACGCCATTATAAAAGTGTAAATTATATTAAACAAAAGATTGTTTATACATAGAGTCATCAAAGCCCTTAGCCACAAGTTGGCTCACCGGGCACCCACTCTTTCAATCTCCCACTTGCCCTAAAGCCAACTAGTCATACTACGCAGTCCCATTGCTTCGCGATGTTTGTCAAATAATGGTCCTGGCAAGGGCTTAGTAAGTGGATCAGCGATATTGTCTGCAGAGGCCACTCTCTCGACAGTGATGTCTCCTCTTTCCACGATCTCTCGGATGATGTGGTATTTTCTCAGTACGTGTTTGGATCTTTGATGAGACCTTGGTTCCTTTTCCTGAGCAATGGCACCCGTGTTGTCACAGTACACCGGGACTGGACCAACAACTTCAGGAATGATGCCCAACTCTTGGACGAAATTCCTCATCCAAACGGCCTCTTTAGCAGCAGCTGATGCCGCAATGTATTCTGCCTCAGTGGTGGAATCCACTGTGGTGTCCTGCTTGGAACTCTTCAAGAGACAGCACCGCCATTGAGCATGAACACAAATCTAGAGGTTGACTTCGAGTCATCCACGTCACTTTGGAAGCTAGAGTCGGTATAGCCTTCCAATTTCAGTTCTCTTCCTCCATATACCATGAACATATTCTTAGTCCTTCGTAAGTACTTAAGAATGTCCTTCACGGCTTTCCAATGCATTTGACCGGGATTGGCTTGATATCTGCTCGTGACACTCAGAGCAAATGCTACATCCGGTCTGGTAGATATCATCCCATACATGATACTACCTATGGCTGACGCATATGGTACATGTGTCATTTTCTCTATCTCTTCATCAGTCTTGGGACACATAGACTTGGATAGAGAAACTCCATGACACATAGGTAGATGTCCTCTCTTGGACCCATCCATTGAAAACCTTTTCAATATGGTTTCGATGTAAGTAGCTTGAGTAAGTCCTATCATTCTCTTAGATCTATCTCTATAGATCTGTATCCTAGAATATAGGATGCCTCACCCAAATCCTTCATCGAGAATCTACCTGATAACCATATCTTTGTTGACTGCAACATCCCTACGTCATTCCCAATGAGTAGGATGTCATCAACATAAAGTACTAAGAATGTCACAGCATCCTTAACTACTTTCTTGTACACGCATGGTTCCTCCGGGTTCTTGATGAAACCAAAATCCTTTATTGTTTCATCAAATTTCTGGTTCCAACTTCTTGATGCTTGTTTGAGACCATAGATTGATCTCTGAAGCTTGCATACCTTATGCTCGCTTCCCATGGATGTGTATCCCTCAGACTACGTCATATAGATCGCTTCCTTAATGTTTCCATTAAGAAATGCAGTCTTCACATCCATTTGCCATATCTCATAGTCATACCAAGCAGCTATGGCAATAAGGATTCTTATGGACTTGAACATTGCAACTGGTGAAAAGGTTTCATCATAGTCAACTCCTTGTCTTTGAGTATAACCTTTCGCCACCAATCGTGCCTTGTAGGTCAATACCTTACCATCAGGCCCAAGCTTTCTCTTGTAGATCCATTTACACCCTATTGGAACAATTCCATCGGGAGGATCTACTAAAGACCAAACTTGGTTTGTATGCATCGAATCTATTTCCGACTGCATAGCTTCAAGCCATAAATTTGAATCCGCATCAAAAATTGCTTCCTTGAAGTTTCTTGGATCACATCCAACGTCGGGTTCATCTTGATCCCCTTCAAGAAGAAGATCATATCGAATAGGAGGTCTAGAAGTCCTCTCGAATCTTCTAGGTATAGGCGTGTCCATCAATGGTTCCTGAGGTGTAGGATCATTATTTTGTATCTTGGGTTCTTCTCAAATTTCTTCGAGTTCCATCATCTCGCCTTTCTTATCCAATAAGAACTCCTTCTCCAAGAAGGTGGCATTCCTTGAAACAAACACTTTTGTTTCAGTAGGATGATAGAAATAATATCCGATTGAATTCTTTGGATATCCTACAAAATAACATAAGGTGGATCGACTATCCAACTTATCTCCCACTGTCTGCTTCACGTAAGCAGGACATCCCCAAATCCTTAAGTACGAATACTTAGAAGCTTTGCCATTCCATAACTCGTATGGTGTTTTGTTCACTGCTTTATTATGGACGTTGTTCAACAACAACACCGCTGTTTCAAGCGCGTAGCCCCAAAACGAAGGTGGAAGCTCAGTGAAGCTCATCATGGATCGAACCATGTCCAACAAAGTTCGATTACGACGCTCCGATACACCATTCAGCTGAGGTGTCATAGGAGGAGTCCACTGAGAGAGAATCCCATTCTCTTTCAGATAGTCCAAAAACTCGGTACTTAAGTATTCTCCACCTCGATCCGATCGAAGTGCTTTAATACTTTTACCTAGCTTGTTTTCTACTTCAGCCTTGAATTCTTTGAACTTTTCAAATGCTTCAGACTTATATTTCATTAAATATAAATACCCATACCTTGAATAATCATCAGTAAAGGTAATGAAGTAGGTGTGGCCAAATTGAGTACCAATTCTAAATGGACCACAAACATCTGTATGGATCAAATCCAACAGATTTTGACTATGCTCAGGTTTCCCCTTGAATGGAGATTTAGTCATTTTTCCTTTCAGGCAGGATTCACAAGTAGGTAGAGAGTTAATATCAGACATATCAAACATGCCCTCTCCCACTAGCTTGTTCATCCTCCTTGAGGAAATAAGACCTAGCCTAGCATGCCAAAGGTTTGCCGGGTTTTGACTATCGATATTCCTTTTGTTCGTTGTTACCGGTTTATCAACATAATTTATTGGAACGTCTTTTAATTTTAAGTTATATAGATCCTTTTCAAGTTGTCCATTTCCAATCAAACATTCATTCTTGTAAATATTGCAAATCCCATTCACAAAATTGCAAGAAAAACCATCTCTATCAAGCATAGAAACAGAAATAATGTTTTTAATCAAATCTGGAACAAATAAAACATCTCTCAAAAGTAACTTAAAATTGTTCTGCAAAATTAAATAAACATCTCCCACAGCTTTGGCTTCAACTCTAGAACCATTTCCGAGCCTCAGCTGGGTCTCACCCATTCTAAGCTTGCGACTTCTTGTCATCACCTGCAAATCATTGCAAATGTGAGATCCACATCCGGTATCCAATACCCAAGAAGTAGTATTAAGTGAAACATTTATTTCAATATAGAACATACCCTTCGCAGTTCGCAACTGCTCTAGATATTCCTTGCAGTTACGTTTCCAATGACCGGGTTTCTTGCAGTGATGGCAAACATCCTTGGACTTTTCCATGTTTGAAGCCTTTGTCTTGTTCTTCTTCTCGGGTCCGGTTTTCTTGGGTGGGGCACAACGTTTCTTACCCTTTGTACTTGGCCCCTTCTTAGCAGAAGAAGAGGAGCCCACCAAGAGAACCGGTTTATCCTTCTTTAAAGTGGCTTCATATGTTACAAGCATATTGACCATCTCTTCAAGGGAGGCCTCTATCTTGTTCATATTGAAATTCACCACAAAACCATCAAACGATGAAGGAAGAGAGAGAAGTTGTAGTAGCCCGTAACCAGTATCAGTAATTAAGGGATTAATCAAAATTACTTGGGTAGAGTTCGGAAGCTCCGAAGGTGAGATCGGAAGCTCCGATCAGGATCGGAAGCTCCGAACAGGATCGGAAGCTCCGATGAGCGATCGGAGGCACCGATGGTATTACGTCAGGCATGACGTGTGGTTGGATCAGAAGCTCCGATCAGGACCGGAAGCTCCGATCACCCCTATTCGAAGTCAACAAGTGATATTTTGACACGTGGCAGATCAGGATCTTCGGAAGCTCCGATGGCAGGATCGGACGTTCCGATCGAGGTTCGGACATTACGATCAGGGATCGGAAGTTCCGATCGTTGTCTATAAATAGAAGGCCGAGGCTTCACTTTCATTTGCCAATTCCGAATTCTCCTTTCCTTTCTAGTCCTTTTGGAGCTGTTCTAATCTTCTTAGGCTTGGTCCGGAGGTTGGCGAGGCGTTCGGTAGTCGTAGCGGAGTTGTGCCCAAGTTTTGGAGGCATCGACATCAAAGGGCTAACGACGGACGAAGGTATAGCTTTTGCTTCCTATAAATATTTAGGAGTATGCAATAGCTTAGTTAAGGCTTTAGAGCACTTTAATGATAGTAGTATCATTTGTCAGTGTAGAGCAGACTATAGGCGTGGACCTAGAGTTGGTAGAGCTTGCACGGTATTGAGGTACGAAAGTACTGTTCGAGATATCCTGACTGAGTATACATGTATTATGTGACTGCATGTAGTGACCCTTACCCGGATCACCTACTAAACAGAACTTATGCATGCAATTAACTTAATTAAACAGATATCAGAATAAAACTGCAGAATCCAATAACATTATACAATCCCAATTAAAGGAATCTGTAATTATCCAAATAATATACAACCAAATCGAATAGCTGTATAAACCCAAACAACAGTAATAAAACCTAGACGAAGCTCCAGCTGGCCAACCACTGACTAGCCCCTCCTGGATCCACCCTCCTCGTCCAATCGCAAACCTGCCCCATGGAATAGGGTGTCCAAAAAATACAGAGTACGAGACGTGAGCATAAAACGCTCAGTGCGAGAGTATGAGTATACATGCATGCAAAGTGAACTCCCTATAGACTCGAGGTCAAGGATCAGATAACAGAGACAGACCGGGCCCTGGTATGTAGCACGCTGTGCCGTCGCTTCAGGAGGTGGCTCCCATACCGAGATAACCGTGGAAACGCCGGAGCCAAATCGATGGAAGTCCATCCACTAACAGGATAGGGTACAACCCTACTAACAGACATCTCGAAGGAGATACAGCAAGATGCAAATGAATGCAACATAATATCATGGCATATAAATCATGCGGTCACATAATACATGCATACTCAGTCAGGATATCTCGAACAGTACTTTCGTACCTCAATACAGTGCAAGCTCTACCAACTCTAGGTCCACGCCTATAGTCTGCTCTACACTGCCAAATGATACTACTATCATTAAAGTGCTATAAAAGCCTTAACTAAGCTATTGCATACTCCTAAATATTTATAGGGAGCAAAAGCTATACCTTCGTCCGTCGTTAGCCCTTTGATGTCGATGCCTCCAGAACTTGAGCACGACTCCGCTACGACTACCGAACACCTCTCCGACCTCCGGACCAAGCCTAAGAAGAGTAGAACAGCTCCAAAAGGACTAGAAAGGAAAGTAGAACTCGGAATTGGCAATTGAAAGTGAAGTCTCGGCCTTCTATTTATAGACAACGATCGGAACTTCCGATCCTTGATCGGAACGTCCGAACCTCGATCGGAACGTCCGATCCTGTTATCGGAGCTTCCGAAGATCCTGATCTGCCACGTGTCAAAATATCACTTGATGACTCCGGATAGGGGTGATCGGAGCTTCCGTTCCTGATCGGAGCTTCCGATCCAACCACACGTCATGCCTGACGTAATAACATCAGTGCCTCCGATCGCTCATCGGAGCTTCCGATCCTGTTCGGAGCTTCCGATCGTGCCTTCGGAGCTTCCGATCCGTCCGATACCTAATTGAATTAATTAGCATTAATCCTTTAATTACTCAATTAGGGCACGGGCTACTACATTCTCCCCCACTTAAGATATTTCGTCCTCGAAATCAGATCTTAAGTACCGAATGCAAATACAGAAATCAGAAACATTCTTTATTCAAATCCAACGTTTACAGAGTTTGCAACTGAATACAACTTAAAGAATGAAATCAAAACAACTCAGGATGGTCTTTACGCATCCTGTCCTCAAGCTCCCAAGTGGCTTCCTCAGTGCCTCGGCGCTGCCACTGAATTAAAACCAAAGGAATGACTTTGTTCCGTAAAACCTTATCCTTATAATCAAGGATGCGAAGAGGTTTCTCAACATAAGTCAAATCCTTGTCTACCTGAATCTCAGATCGCTGCAGAATATGAGATTCATCCGCCACATATCGTCGCAACAGAGATACGTGGAACACGTCGTGAATGCTGGATAGATGCGGTGGCAATGCTAGTCGATAAGCCAAATTGCCAATGCTCTCCAAGATCTCAAACGGACTGATAAATCTGGGAGAAAACTTGCCCTTAAGGCCAAATCTGAGAATCTTGCGGAAAGGTGACACTCTCAGAAACACTTTCTCCCCGACCTCTAACTGCAAGGGCCTACGCTTGATATTAGCATAACTGGCCTGACGATCCTGTGCAGTCTTAATCCGTTTCTTGATTTGATCAACAATATCTATCGCTTGCTGAATAAGCTCCGGCCCCTCAGCCTGTCTCTCCCCCACTTCTTCCCAGAGGAGTGGAGTACGACAACGTCGCCCATACAACGCTTCAAAAGGTGCCATCCCAATACTAGTGTGATAGCTGTTGTTGTAAGCGAACTCGATCAACGGCAAATGATCCTGCCAGGCTGAACCAAAATCCATGACGCACGCTCTAAGCATATCCTCTAACGTACGGATAGTGCGCTCTGACTGACCATCAGTCTCCGGATGATAGGCTGTACTCAAACTGAGAGTAGTACCCATCGCACGCTAAACACTCCCCCAGAATCTAGAAGTAAACCTGGGGTCCTGATCGCTGACAATGCTCACAGGCACTCCATGAAGTCGGACGATCTCCTGAATGTACATCCGTGCCATGCGATCCACAGAGTACTCTCGGCTATAGGCAATGAAATGCGCTGACTTGGTGAGTCGGTCCACCACAACCCAGATAGCATCACAGTTCCTCGGGGATACCGGCAAATGGGTCACAAAGTCCATAGTGATAAACTCCCATTTCCATTCAGGAATAGGAAGACTGTGAAGCAATCCTCCAGGTCGTCGGTGCTCTGCCTTGACCTGTTGACACACCAAACATCTCGAAACAAACTGATAAATACTGCGTTTCATTCCCTTCCACCAGAAACGAGTACGTAGATCCTTGTACATCTTGTTGCTCCCAGGATGAATACTCAACTTAGTGCGATGTGCCTGAGATAAAATCTCCTCTCGCAACTCTTCATCCTGCGGAATCACAAGCCTACCAGACAAACACAGAAAGCCATATGACTGATAATGAAATCCAGACGAGCTACCCTCGTTAGCTAGACGAGCTAAACGCTGGGTCTTTGAATCAGACATCTGAGCATCTCGGATCCGCGAATACAAGGCTGGCTCAGATAATATCGCAAACATCTGGATACTCTGCATACCTTTCTTATGCTTGAAGGTAAAACCTGAAGTACAACAGTCACAGATCGCACTAGACATCGAACAAGTCTGAAGTGCGGATAGTCGCACCTTGCGACTCAAAGCATCAGCGGTGAGATTAGCAGCTCCCGGATGGTACTTAATCTCGCAATCATAGTCCTTAAGCAAGTCCATCCAACGTCTCTGTCTCATGTTCAATTCTGCCTGAGTGAACAAATACTTGAGACTCTTATGGTCGGTGAAGATCTCAAATTTCTCGCCATAAAGATAATGACGCCAGATCTTCAAAGCGAACACAATGGCTGCCAATTCCAAATCATGGACTGGGTAGTTGTCCTCGTGAAGCTTCAGCTGTCTAGAAACGTATGCGATCACATGCCCATTTTGAGTCAGGACACAACCTAACCCCTGAAGAGAAGCATCCGTGTAAACTACGTACCCTCCAGATCCTGATGGTAATGCTAACACCGGCGCAGAAGTCAACCGCCGTCGAAGCTCACAGAAATTCTCCTCAAACTCGGAGGACCACTCGAAATCCACACCCTTGCGGGTAAGCTGCGTCAATGGTCGAGCTAACTGAGAGAAGTTCAGAATGAAGCGACGATAATACCCTGCTAGACCCAGAAAACTACGGATCTCAGCAACTGTCGTCGGACGCGACCAATTAAGTACCGCTTCAATCTTGCTTGGATCCACAGAAATCCCCTCCCTGGATATGATATGGCCAAGAAAAACCACTCTATCCATCCAGAACTCACACTTGCTCAGCTTGGCGTACAATTGCTCATCTTGAAGAGTCTGCAGTACCAACCGCAAGTGAGAAACATGCTCTTCCGTATTACGCGAATAAACCAGGATGTCGTCAATGAAGACCACGACAAACTTGTCCAAATACTCCCTGAAGACACGGTTCATCAGATCCATGAATATAGCCGGCGCATTAGTCAAACCAAATGGCATCACTAGGAACTCGTAATGCCCATAGCGAGTACGAAATGCAGTTTTGGCTACGTCCTGATCACGGACTCTCAACTGATGATACCCAGATCTCAGGTCAATCTTGGAGTAAACTGACGTGCCCTGCAGCTGATCAGACAAGTCATCAATACGAGGCAACGGATACTTGTTCTTCACAGTGACTCGATTCAGCAGCCGATAGTCAATGCACAGCCGCATCGACCCATCCTTCTTCTTCACGAAGAGAACATGAGCTCCCCAAGGAGATACACTAGGACGAATGTACCCCTTTTCCAAAAGATCCTGTAGCTGATTCTTTAACTCACGCATCTCTGACGGAGCAAGACGATATGGTGCTCTAGAAATAGGCGAAGTACCCGGCATCAACTCTATGCCAAACTCGACTTCCCTAGCAGGAGGAAAACCCGGAATCTCATCAGGAAACACATCTGAAAATTCATCCACAACAGGAATGCTCTCTATCCCAAAACTCTCAGCGGACAAATCAACTGCATAGATAAGGTAGCCTTCCCCGCCAGACTCTAGAACTCGACATGCTCTCAAAGCCGATACCAAAGGCATCGGGGGTCGCGCTCCCTCACCATAGAAAAACCAACTCTCAATCCCTTCCGGATGAAAGCGTACTAATCTCTGATAGCAGTCCACTGAAGCTCGATAGGTAGTCAGCATATCTATTCCCAGAATGCAATCAAAGTCGTCCATCGCCAGGACCATGAGATTCGCCAACAGAATGTTCCCTTCGAACTCTAAAGGGCAACCCATCACTAGACGCTTAGCCAAAGCAGATTGGCCCGTCGGAGTAGAAACAGACATCACTACGTCTAGTGCAATGGATGGTAACTTATGCCTCTTAACAAAACGTGCAGAAATGAAGGAATGAGATGCACCAGTGTCAATAAGTACAAGAGCAGGTATACCATAAAGCATAAATGTACCTGCGATGACTTTCTCATTCTCCTCCACAGCCTGATCATGTCTTAGGGCAAACACCTGGCCAGAAACTCGTGGCCTCAAATGAGAACTCCCAGCAGACTGTCCCTGCGACCTCTGCTGTACGGTGGCCTGAGAACCCGATCCTGAACCAGATCCAGAACCGCCTCCCCCAGACAGTGGGCAATCCCTCCGGATATGACCAGTCTCTCCACAACGGAAACAAGCTCCAGAAGCTCTATGGCACTTGTCGGATGGATGGTTCTTCCCACAGTGATCACACTTGTCCTTCTTACCATAGCGGACAATACCTCCAGAACCAGAGGAAGAAGAAGATCCAGACTTCTTGAAAGTTTGGGCACGGGGACCCAAAGAACTAGCAGGCCTCGATTGAGGGAAAGACTTGTTCCGCCGAATGCTATCCTCTGCCTGGTGACAACGGCTCACCAAACCTTCGTAGGACATGTCGTCGCCAACCGCCACACGGTCATGAATCTCAGGGTTAAGGCCCTGAAGGAACAGATTATACTTCATCTCTGAGCTATCAGCAATCTCGGGGCAATAGGATAGCAGATCAAAGAACCTCTGCTGATACTCATCGATAGACATGGTTCCCTGTCGCAGACTCAGTAGCTCGCCTGCCTTCGACTGTCGGAGTGCAGGAGGAAAATACCGCTTTTGGAAAGCTGTGCGAAACTCGGCCCAGGTGGCCACTCCTCTCGCCGCAACAAAAGGTGTAGAAGTAAACCTCCACCACCTACGCGCACGCCCATCCAGAAGATAGCCAAGGGTCTCCACCTTCTTCTCATTGGTGCATTGGAAAGTCTGAAAAGTCGTCTCCATGCGGTCTAACCAGTTTTCCGCATCCTCCGGAGACTCACCTCCAACTAAGGGCTTGGGACCCATAGCTAAGAATCGACGCACAGTGAAACGCTCGTCGTCATGATGACGATGATGCCGTTGTCGACGAGGCTCCCGGTCGGCATCACCCCAACGCCCACCAACACTTCCATGAGAACTCTGGTCGTCACGATTTGACATCTACAAAAATACCTCAAGATGAGACTAAATCCCAAGAAATCTTTTGCATGCTCTGATACCATAAATGTAGTGACCCTTACCCGGATCACATACTAAACAGAACTTATGCATGCAATTAACTTAATTAAACAGATATCAGAATAAAACTGCGGAATCCAATAACATTATACAATCCCAAGTAAAGGAATCTGTAATTATCCAAATAATATACAACCAAATCGAATAGTTGTATAAACCCAAACAACAGTAATAAAACCTAGACGAAGCTCCAGCTGGCCAACCACTGACTAGCCCCTCCTGGATCCACCCTCCTCGTCCAATCGCAAACCTGCCCCATGGAATAGGGTGTCCAGAAAATACAGAGTATGAGACGTGAGCATAAAACGCTCAGTGCAAGAGTATGAGTATACATGCATGCAAAGTGAACTCCCTATAGACTCGAGGTCAAGGATCAGATAACAGAGACAGACCGGGCCCTGGTATGTAGCACGCTGTGCCGTCGCTTCAGGAGGTGGCTCCCATACCGAGATGACCGTGGAAACGCCGGACCCAAATCGATGGAAGTCCATCCACTAACAGGATAGGGTACAACCCTACTAACAGACATCTCGAAGGAGATACAGCAAGATGCAAATGAATGCAACATAATATCATGGCATATAAATCATGCGGTCACATAATACATGCATACTCAGTCAGGATATCTCGAATAGTACTTTCGTACCTCAATACAGTGCAAGCTCTACCAACTCTAGGTCCACGCCTATAGTCTGCTCTACACTGCCAAATGATACTACTATCATTAAAGTGCTCTAAAAGCCTTAACTAAGCTATTGCATACTCCTAAATATTTATAGGGAGCAAAAGCTATACCTTCGTCCGTCGTTAGCCCTTTGATGTCGATGCCTCCAGAACTTGAGCACGACTCCGCTACGACTACCGAACGCCTCTCCGACTTTCGGACCAAGCCTAAGAAGACTAGAACAGCTCCAAAAGGACTAGAAAGGAAAGTAGAACTCGGAATTGGCAATTGAAAGTGAAGTCTCGGCCTTCTATTTATAGACAACGATCGGAACTTCCGATCCTTGATCGGAACGTCCGAACCTCGATCGGAACGTCCGATCCTGTCATCGGAGCTTCCAAAGATCCTGATCTGCCACGTGTCAAAATATCACTTGATGACTCCGGATAGGGGTGATCGGAGCTTCCGGTCCTGATCGGAGCTTCCGATCCAACCACACGTCATGCCTGACGTAATAACATCGGTGCCTCCGATCGCTCATCGGAGCTTCTGATCCTGTTCGGAGCTTCCGATCGTGCCTTCGGAGCTTCCGATCCGTCCGATACCTAATTGAATTAATTAGCATTAGTCCTTTAATTACTCAATTAGGGCACGGGCTACTACACTGCATGATTTATATGCCATGATATTATGCTTCATTCATTTGCATCTTGCTGTATCTCTTTCGAGATGTCTGTTAGTAGGGTTGTACCTATCCTGTTGTGGATGGACTTCCATCGATTTGGGTCCGGCGTATCCACGGTTATCTCGGTATGGGAGCCACCTCCTGAAGCGACGGCACAGCGTGCTACATACCAGGGCCCGGTCTGTCTTTGTTATCTGATCCTTGACCTCGAGTCTATAGGGAGTTCACTTTGCATGCATGTATACTCATACTCTCGCACTGAGCGTTTTATGCTCACGTCTCGTACTCTGTATTTTCTGGACACCCTATTCCATGGGGCAGGTTTGCGATTGGACGAGGAGGGTGGATCCAGGAGGGGCTAGTCAGTGGTTGGTCAGCTGGAGCTTTGTTTAGGTTTTATTACTGTTGTTTGGGTTTATACAGCTATTCGATTTGGTTGTATATTATTGGATAAATTACAGATTCCTTTACTTGGGATTGTATAATGTTTTTGGTTTCCGCAGTTTTATTCTGATATCTATTTTATTAAGTTAATTGCATGCCTAAGTTCTGTTTAGTAGGTGATCCGGGTAAGGGTCACTACAGAAGTAATAAGTCCACATTGAGTTCATGCTCCAATACCAAATCAAGCGTTACCAACTTCTGTATGAGCCAAATCACGCGTACCCCATGATCACGGACCGAAGTCCCTTCACGCATGCGACACGTCATTAACTCTTTTACAGTAGCGAACCTTTCAGCTCTCGATTGAGCCCCAAAAAGTTCCTTGAGTTGTACGTGAATGTCAGCAGCATTCACGGTATCCTCAAATCGCCTCTGGAGTTCATCAGACATCGAAGCTTGCATATAGCATTTGGCCTTGATATCATGGTCCCACCATATATCAAGTTTGGCCAACTCTTCTGGACTTATATCAGCTGGTGCTTCCTTCGGAGGAGATTTTTCTAACACGAAGAGCATCTTCTCCGAGGTCAAGACAATCTTCAACTTACGGAACCATTCCGTATAGTTTGCGCCAGTCAGTTTATTTTGTTCGCGAATAGAGAATAGTGGATTGCGCGAATTCATCTTAATGAAATACTGAAAAGAAACAGATAATAATCAATGATTGTTTAATTAATTTACTAAGACATAAAATAAGCGAAATTTATTTTATGAATCTCACTCCCACTATTTTAACGATTTCACTACCCTCTAGTGAAAACGGGAAACTGTTTTCCTTAGTGGGAACATGGAGTCCAATTGACAAACTGTGGTCCCGAATAATATCAGCCAACACTAGTAGAATTTCCACCTTTTACTTCGCGTATTAACTGAAGTCGTATATAGATAAATACCGAAGTAGATGCACGTGAAGTAAAAGGATACTTTTTTACTTTGCTTAATAACCGAAGTCTTAGCCAGGAAATTACCGAAGTCTTTGGTCGGTTCATTGAGTCAAAATTGGTTCAGGATTGGACCGGTTTCGAAGTAAAAGCATGTCTTTTACTTCAGTGGTTTCATTAAGTGCCGAAGTAATAGAATATATATGACTTCGACATTTACGTTGGCTGATGAAGTAAATGTTCTATCTAACTTCACAGGTTACGTATTGTGATGAAGTAAAAGCATGTATTTTACTTCAACAATTTCATTAACTGACGAAGTAATAGATCATTAATGACTTCGGCATTTGCATTGATCGATGAAGTAAATGTTCTGTCACTTCACATGTTATGCATTGTGATGAAGAAATTAATTATGTTCTACTTCACCATTTAGTTTTAAGCAGTGAAGTTAAAACATATGTTTCACTACATCAAAATTTAAAAAATTTAATTAGATACAATAAATACCAACATCTATAAATCAACAAGTAAGTGTTCTAACAAGTAAATCCAATAATCCGCAAAGCCAATAATCCGCAAAGCCAAAACAAAGATTTATCCCAATGTGCACGACCAATTTAGGCACCTTAATAGGAGTAGACGAATTCGCTCCATTCACTTCTAACTTTATCAAATTGAGTTTGACTGTAATATTGGTTCTTGATGGATCCCGCAAACTGAAATGTAAAAAGTTAAATAGATCAGATTGAAATTCAATGACAGAAATCAAGATTCTCCGGTAAACACACGCACAACCAAAACAAGATCCCATCAAATTCTGAAAATGAAAAAGTCTCAGCTATCGAATTGCACTCATTTCACATCATATTTGTGCATCGAACGTAAAGCAAGCTCCCACCAAGTTAATGTACTGAAACTCCCTTTTCGATGTTAAAAACGATAAAGTTTAAGTTACATCAGATAATTTAAGGGTCAGGGTAACAGAACTGATCAAGTTAAACATGAGAAAAGTCGCGAAGATGATGCATAAACAAGTCCTGTGAATTAAGAAACCACCACTTATAACCTATATCTTCAGCACAAATTTCATTTACTGCCAAGAAAATAACATAAATTTGTGTCTCACCCTCATAAACAAAAACGAGCAGTGTTGTTTATTTTCTTATCATATATTTTATAATTTGAATAAAATACATTTCACTACTATTATGCTGCTGAATTCTTGGTAATTAATCTTGGAAATATGGCACGATATGTGATTCATCAATTGAAATTGAAAAGGCCCATTATAACATTCTATAAACAACTAAATCACACTCATATATAACAATGCATATCTATCATAAATTTGCCAAGAAAGATAACACGAAAAAGAAAAGAAAAATATATGATCATAATGAAATCTGTATGTAGTGATTATACCTAATATTTTCTTCTCCTTCTTCATCTCATCCTTTGTGTTCGTAATGGCGTTTCACTACCAAAAAAACATTTAGAAAAATTTAGAGCGAATATTCTATTTAATGCAACTTTCTAGAATTTTATAATCCAATGGTAGTATTAGCATATCGAGTGTCCCTCCCTTCAAGAAGATCGAATAAAAATATAATTATGGCTTCAAAAGTAATTTAAACTCTGAATAAATCCCACTGGTATAAGAGTTGCACATAAATATTAAATATTTACCCCGTAGGAAATTAGACTATACACTATGATCTTTTTTCTAATCCATAAATAAAATACACACTGATTTTTTGTCGTGCTGATGGTTTAATATCAAATAAATCATCACATGCCTTGATAAAATTTCCCAAGTGTACATTGGTACCTCTGCAACAGCTATCAACAAAATATTCAAACATTCTCTTATTCACGGAGTTTCTTAATCTTAGGAATTCATACAGATAATCCACCTAAGAAAAACAAATCTACATGCTCAAGCTGCATGATCTACATATAATCCAACAATATTGCTTACACTACCATTTCTCTGAGTTCTGATGTAATCACTGTTATAAAACATGGTATTTCAAGCACAATAATACTAAAATTTGGCATAATCTCAATGGATAGTAATGTAAAAATGGAGTTTATGCAATAAATGTTGTTATTATAAAAAAAAAAAGTCATTCTAATAGTAATTGTTATTGTCATCCAAGTCTGAGCCATAAACTAGATTTGTCAGTTCAAATAGAACGAGTTAAGGCACATAATTTCCGAAAAGAATCCAACAGAATGGGGCTTACCCTTCAAGACCAGGATTTGCTGGGAAGTACACATTCCTAAACCACAATTTGTTAGACGCTACTACAGTAGTTTCCCAAATTCAAGCAACAACATTATCCCACCATGATGATTCTGGCAATACACTAAGCCAAGCACTGTTGGAGAACGAAAAAGCAAAAGCATTATAAATGAAATGAATGAAGTCATGAACCACAAATGAAAGGTAAAATGCAAAGATCAAACAACCTTCAATTAGAGGTATTTTCAGCGGGAAAAAACAAACACCATTAATTTCCTGGGGGAGGGGGGAAGTAATCTCTATGAACAACGGTTAATATCCAATTGCTTCCAAAGCAACCATAATTTTCAAAAGGTATAGCCCAATTGCTTCCAAAGCAACCTCCACATTTTTACCTCATGTCCAATAAGGGCCCAATAATATGACGCCGTTTATTGTGACATGTCAAGATGAACCATCAATATTAAGTTGTGATGGACGGTCGCCATGTGGATCCCCCAATAATATGAGCCGATCCCATGGGAGTTCCACCCAACTTACAACATGTGTCGATCCAATGTACAGCTTTCCGACGAACGGGCCCCCCCAATAATATGAGCCGGACCGTATCCGCGGGTAGCATCTCATGCATTGATCGTTGATGGAAGGTAGGAACATTTAACCAATATTTAAATTTCCTTTATTTATCTTGATATCAATTTTAAATCATATTTAAAATGAGGGATTTTAATTTTGAAAATTTGTCTCATCATTTAAAATTTGTATGCTTGCGGGATTCATACAATTTAGTCTAAAACATGCATACAACGATAATATCATATATTATATAGGATGATCGATTCCATTTCTAATCGACCCGTGGTTGCCAATCACGAGTCTAAGTCCAATCCTAGGTAATATGCAGGTATGCAATGCAATCCTATTACATTGAGCTTCCAATTTACATTTCTTCATCTTTATTGTCTGCTGGGCCCACCTTTGTCTTCAAATCTTCATCTCCCACTAAGTCTAATATATTTACAATAAATAACTATGACAAATAGGGGATATATTTTAAGGGGTGGGAACGGGCCATAAACCAGGCCCATTAATAAATCCAAAAACAATAAAAACAAATGTAAATTCCCTAACATACACCTACAAAATTGGTCATGACAATCGATTATCCTTATCCAATAATATTTAATTCAAAATTAATTTATTGGATAACATGCAATGGCAATTAAATTAAAAGGATAAAATCATATTCCATATATAAAATCTTATTTTACATACAAAATCATATTTTATCTTTTTATCAAATAAAATAATATTTTACATATAAAATCCAATTTTATACATAAAATCATATTTTACTCAATATTTCCATAAGATCATATCTTATCATCAATTGAACCAAAAATAATTAATTTCATAAAATCTGATTTAACGGATAAAATCTATAAATTTTCCAAAAATTCAAATTTATCCAAAAATCAATTTTAAAATTTTCGGACTCGAACAATTCGATCCGACGCCTCGTGGACCAATCAAAAACAATTTTCGATCGGACCAAAAAATAGAATTTTAACATATTAAAATTTTAATTTAAAATAAAAATTAATTTTTTTCCGGTCCGCCCGGGATAATCCTGGGCAGCCCGTCGCTGCCCCTTGGGCAGCGACGATCGCTGCCCGTGTTTTGCCCTTCAAAAAAACAAATTTATTTTTTAAAAAAATTTATTTTGTTTCAAAAACCGAGGCTTAAAAATTTTTGTACAATCGATTAATTTAATTGCTTGATCTGAGCAACCTGGCTCTGATACCACTGTTGGAAAATGGTGATCAGAGCAATCAGAATTGATACCCGGTGCAGCGAAAGTTTTAAAATTTTATATGGAACGATTCCATATCATGGGTATCAAAACTTTACGATTAAATTGTGCGTGTAAAAATTAAATAACAATTAAATTTTTACCTTGAAATCTCAAAACGAGATTATGGACACCAACAGATTACTCTGCTCTTGTTGTATATCCCAGGAACTGATGGACGAACAATTCTTCAATCAGGTCCACGAACAGAAGTTTAATCCCTCTGATAGATTGCACTAGAAAATCTATCAGAAGTTTCTACGAAGAGAATTAACGAATTTGATCCGTTAAACCAGACTGCAAATTCAAAATTCACAGGCTGGAATTTTTCGAGCAGAGAGGGGAGAGGGGGCGGCGGCCACTAGGTCTCAAAAACCCTAGTGTTCGAAATTATGAGCCTCTGTTGTGTAATTTCTGTACTGCAATAACTTATTTATAATGTGGGCTGCTAACAGCTTAGGGCCCATTAGTCATAAGTTCAAGCCTGACAATCAAAGCCCGCATGTTCAGATATTAATATAAAATTCATCGTGACTCAGATTGATAAACCAATTTCACCAATGTGCACAGAAACCATTTCTGCATCTTTTAAAGTCAAGATAAATTTTCTGAATCCGAATTCAGTGATTTCCAAAAATGCCCATCCCTATGTCATTTTAGGAAATCTTACTCTTCTACTCTGATATAAGAAGTCCCACTTCTTTATTCACTAAATTTAACTCTTTAAATTTAATTATCTCAACGGGGATTAAAAATCCATTACTTGTGTGACCCTCAATGGTTCAGGGATACAGCTAGCCGTGGGCTCACAACTCCTTGTGACTCGGAACAACAATTTCCGACTTGCCCATCGAATCATGGTAAGAGCGCCTAGCAACATCGCCCCATGATTCCCTAGGTATCACTGATAGTGCCTGCAAGAACCAATAGATTTTGGTTAGCGTATAGTACGGTCCCTTCATCCAAATATCCCGATCGAATCAACAACCATTGGTAAATCGAGAGTCGTTCGAGATTCGATAACTATGCAATGCATCTTGAAGATCAAATAGTGACATCGCATGTGCTACTAAGAAACCATTTCTTAAAACACATCATGTACTCTGGCCAGAGATTCGTCACGCTAATATCTCCTCAGATTGCATAGGATATCCACACTAGCAAGTATGTGGTGAATCCTTGACAACAAAGCATCGACTCCTATATGTGTCATAACTGCACCCAATCCCGAAACCTGATGACCCCAATAGAGTCGGTAAACGAGTCAAAGTACAGTACTAGCATATAGAGTCTCAATGATGTTTCAAGTAGTAAGGACTAATGGTGTACAACCAAAACCGCGGACTTTATCCACTCGATAAGTGATAACCACTTGGAAAGTCCAGATAGGGTAGTTCAATCATTCTTCGTATGAATATCCATTTACATGCTTTGAACATCTCTATGTTCCATACCAATGAAACGTGGTACTCGGCATCGCAAATGCTAGTCTCAATCTCGAGCGATCCTTATCCTTATTAACGGACGGCTCAATCGACTAGGAACTGTTTAGAATATACAGTGACTATAAGATGTGTTTCATGATAGCCATCCCCATGTGCCACCACATCTTACATACACTATAGTATATTCAAGGTCTTCATCTAAACATCTTATTGTATGTCACAACATAATAATATGATAAAAGATAAAGTAAACGCCATTATAAAAGAGTAAATTAAATTAAACAAAAGATTGTTTATACATAGAGTCATCAAAGCCCTTAGCCACAAGTTGGCTCACCGGGCACCCACTCTTTCAGTACCCCGCAGAGTAGCTCTCTAGCCGGTGCTGTATATTCCCAGCGACATGAGCAAGTATTTTCACTTGAGTTTTAAATCATCTGTGTGCGCATATTTGTATTTATATCATTGCTTCGTATTGAGCGTTCTAGCTCACGCCCCTGTGTTTGGGTATTGTGTACCTTGTGGCGGGGCAGGTTTGAGGCTGGACGGTCCAGGAGGCTCTCAGCAGGATTGAGCTTGGGGAGTGCGATTATTTACCCTAAACCTTCGATTTGGTTGTATAACAGTACTTATACACTTATGATAGCGTCGATTGTATTCTGCCGATTGGATTTGTTGCATTTTAATTATCCGCTCTTTACGATTTAAGATTTTATTGCGTGCGCTTTTACTATAACTCTGATTAGATAGTGGATCCGGGTTGGGTCACTACATTTTTGGTATCAGAGCGATGCATTGCACTGGGAATATCGTAAAGCGGATTAAGTAATTATCTGTTCTTATGTAACAGATGGCAGATTACGACGAGAGTCACGGTAGCGTAGACAGCGGTCGTTGGGGCGATCCGGACGATCGTAGACGTCGGGGACAGCCCGAGGAGCGCAGGCAAGTCAGCATGCGTAGGTTTAAGGAAGTTAGCCCGAGTCCTTTGACAGGTGGTGAGACATTCCAAGAGGCGGAGGATTGGATGGAGAAGATGGAGCAGTGCTTCCAGGAGTTCCATTGCACGGCTGAGGATAGGATGGATATCCTTGCCTTTATGCTTGAGGGTAGGGCGAGGAAGTGGTGGAGGTCTACTTCCGCACCGTTCATAGCAGCTAGAGGTGCAGCTACTTGGGTGGAGTTCCTTACTGCCTATCAGAGATTTTATTTTCCTCCAGCTCTTCGTCAGGCAAAAGCCAGTGAGTTGTTGAGTTTGCGGCAGGGGATGATGACGATCGAGGAGTACCAGCAGAAGTTCTTTGATCTGCTACCCTTTTGTCCTCATATTGCTGATAGCTCTATGGCGAAGTTTGATCATTTCCTTCAGGGGTTGAACTCTGACATTCATCGTATGGTTGTTGTGGGTGGCGATGGGACTTACGAGGATTTGGTTGACCGTTGTTGCCAGGCCGAGGACAGTATTCGGAGGAATAGGGGACTTTACTCTTCTTCTTCCAGGCCAGCGAACTCTAGTCCTTTGGGTCCGAGAAGACAATCCTTCAAGAAGCCAGGAGGTACTTCTTCTTCTTCCTCTGGATCTGGTGGAGTGCATCGTTTGGGTGGATAGAGACCGAACCGGTGTATTCAGTGCCGACACAGAAATCCTCCAGGGCAGTGTGGTCGATCGGCCACTGCATGTTTCCAGTGTGGCCAGGAGGGTCACATGAAGAGAGATTTTCCTATGCTGGTTGGGGCAGCGGTCCCATCTGGGTGTTCAAGTTTTGGATACTTGCTCTTGTTTCCTGTTGAAAAGCTACAGTATTAGTCGCAAGATCCTTAACGATATTTTCAAGAAACTCACCTAGTGTTTGTATTTGAGGACGCTGCTGCTGTTGAGGATAAGGCGGCCTAAAAGCTTGATTGTGCGGTGGTGCTTGAAGCCCCGATTGATTTGCTTGAGGGTTCCCATATCTTAAATTTGGATGATCCTTCCAGCCAGGATTGTATGTGTTGGAATAGGGATCATATTTCCACTGTGGTGGTCCAGGGAATCCTCTAGTAGCATTAACCTGTTCTACCGACTCTTCTTGAAGTGTGGGATCCGTATCAGTAGTATGTCCCACTGCAGTACAAATTCCACATGCCTTTGTAGTTTGTCCATTCCCTACAGCCATCTGACGCACAAGAGACGTCAATTCAATTAATTGTTGTTCAAGGGAAGAGACATTTACCTCGTTGTTCTTCCTTGGTATATTCTCATTTCTGATGGTGCCAAATTGTTGAGAATTGGCAGCCATACTCTCTATCAAATTCCTCGATTGTACCGTAGTTTTGTCCAAAAAAATGCCTCCACTGGCTGCGTCTAGCATACTCCTGTCATGAGGTAACAAACCTTCATAGCAAAATTGTATTATTTGATTTTCACTTATCTGTTGTTGCGGACCGCTAGCACAAAGCTTCTTGAATCACTCCCAGTACTCGTGCAGTGATTCTTCGGAATATTGCTTCATTCCATAGATTTCCTTCCGGATGTTCGCAGCTCTAGATGCTGGGAAATATTTCACCAGAAAGGTTCTTTTCATCTCTATCCACATCGTGATAGAGCCAGAGGACAAGTAATATAGCCAATCCTTAGAAGCACTCTTCAAAGAGAAAGGAAAAGCTCTTAGCTGAATTTGCTCCTCTGTCACTCCATGTGGCTTCATACTCGTACAAACCACATGGAATTCCATCAGGTGTTTATTCGGGTCATCACCTGCAAGACCATGAAAAGAAGGTAATAAGTGAATTAATCCAGATTTAAGCTCAAAAGTAGCATTATTTTCTAATGTAGGAAAAGTAATGCATAAAGGTTGTTGATTGGGATCAGGAGTGCCCAATTGTCTAAGACTGAGGTTTTCCTGCATATGTTTTAATTGATACCGGTGCATCGCATTCTTTTGTCTCAGCACGTTTCGCTAAGAAGTATAGATTGTCATTTATTCCTTTAGACGTGTTGCTAGTGGTTTCTACTCCTATGGGGAGCGAGGTTTTAGCCAAGCGTCTAGTTGGGGGTTGTGTTTTGGATTTTGAGGGACATCAGCTTAGTGCTAACCTAATGATTCTAGCGATGGAGGATTTCGATTGCATCATTGGGATAGATCTATTGACTACCTACCGAGCGATAGTGGATTGCTATCAGAGGTTTGTCCAGTTTCGTCTAGAGGATGACGAGTCATGGTATTTCTATGGTGAGGGAGCGCGACCCCCGATGCCAGTGGTTTCAGCTCTGAAGGCTCGACGTGCTTTAGAGTCTAGCGGGGAAGGCTACCTTATCTACGCCATTGATGCATCCTCAGGAGAGACAGATATCCAAGAGATACAAGTGGTTCGTGACTTTTCAGATGTGTTTCGGAGGAGATTCCAGGCTTGCCACCAGTAAGGGAGATTGAGTTTGGCATTGAGTTAGCGCCAGGGACTACACCGATTTCCAGAACTCCTTACCGATTGGCACCGTCAGAAATGAAAGAGCTGCAGAAGCAATTGCAAGATCTTCTTGATAAGGGTTATATTCGACCTAGTGTTTTGCCATGGGGAGCCCCAGTGCTGTTTGTCAAGAAGAAGGATGGTTCGATGCGGTTGTGTATCGATTACCGCCAATTGAATCAAGCGACAGTGAAGAATAAGTATCCTCTTCCGCGGATAGATGATCTCTTTGATCAGTTGCAGGGTACTTTTGTCTATTCGAAGATTGATCTTCGGTCTGGGTATCATCAGTTGCGAGTTCGACGGGAGGATTTTCCTAAGACAGCATTTCGTACGCGTTATGGACACTATGAGTTTCTAGTAATGCCGTTTGGGTTGACAAATGCTCCAGCTATTTTTATGGATCTGATGAACAGAGTTTTCCGCGACATTCTGGATAAGTTCGTGGTGGTGTTCATCGATGACATTTTGGTGTATTCTCACAGCATGGATGAGCATGCCTACCATCTCTATACTGTACTGCAGGTCTTGAGGGAAAGACAGTTGTACGTGAAACTAAGTAAGTGTGGCTTCTGGATTGACCGAGTTGTGTTCCTTGGTCATGTCATTTCTCAGGAGGGCGTATCTGTTGATCCTAGCAAGATCGAAGCTATTTTGAATTGGTCGCGACCGACTACAGTTTCTGAGATTCGTAGTTTCCTTGGTTTAGCTGGATACTAACGTCGTTTTGTGGAGAATTTCTCTCAGATAGCTAAGCCTTTGACTCAGTTGACGAAGAAAGACGTTTCTTTCGTTTGGTCTGATGCTTGTGAAGACAGTTTTCGTGAGTTGAGACGTCGTCTGACGACAGCTCCAGTTCTTGCTTTACAGTCTAGATCAGGTGGTTTTGTAGTCTTCACTGATGCTTCTCTCTAGGGTTTGGGGTGCGTGTTGACTCAGAATGGCCACGTGATCGCTTATGCCTCTAGACAGCTGAAAACTCACGAGGAGAACTATCCCGTACATGATTTTGAGCTTGAAGCCATTGTTTTTGATCTTAAGATATGGCGTCACTATTTGTATGGAGAACGATACGAGATCTTCACCGATCATAAGAGTTTGAAGTATCTGTTCACTCAGGCTGAGTTGAACATGCGGCAGCGTCGTTGGATGGATCTGTTGAAGGATTACGATTGTGAGATCAAGTACCATCCAGGTTCTTCAAATCCTGTTGCTGATGCGCTTAGTCGCAAAGTTTATGTGAGTTCCCTTCGTACTAGTTCGGTTTCGAAGGCAGTGGAGGAGTGTTGTTCTTTGGGATTCATGTTCCGTCATAAGAAAGAACAACAAGGGATTCGTGTCTCTTCTGTGCTCGCAGAGCCAGCGCTATACAGACGAATCCGGGAAGCTCAGAATTCTGATCTGAAGACTCAGAAGTTGGCCCGACTGCCTGACGGTGATAATACTTCTGGTTTCTATCTGCAAGGGGATGGTCTGTTGTGTCTTTCTGGTCGAGTTGTGGTACCCGAGGATTCTACTTTGAGGGAGGAGATCTTATTGCAAGCTCACCACAGTCGATTCTCTGTACATCCAGGCAGCATGAAGATGTACAAGGATCTTCGCACTCGATTTTGGTGGAAAAGAATGAAGCGCAGCGTTTATCAGTTCGTATCCCGATGCCTTGTATGTCAGCAGGTCAAGGAAGAGTTTAGACGACCCGGAGGATTACTTCACAGCTTAGAGATTCCTGAATGGAAGTGGGAGCATGTGACGATGGACTTTGTCACCCACTTGCCCATGTCTTCCAGGAATTTTGATGCTATTTGGGTTGTCGTGGATTGGTTGTCGAAGTCAGCACATTTTCTTCCCTATAACCGCGATTACACCTTTGATAGGATGGCGCAATTGTATGTACGGGAGATTGTTCGATTACATGGGATTCCGTTGAGCATTGTCAGCGATAGAGATCCGAGATTCACCTCGAGATTTTGGGGTAGTTTCCAGCGAGCCCTTGGTACTACTTTGAGCTTGAGTACGGCTTATCATCCAGAGACGGACGGACAGTCGGAGCGTACTATTCGCACTCTAGAGGATATGCTTTGCGCGATGGTAATGGATTCTGGTCCAGCATGGCATGATCATTTACCCTTGGTGGAGTTCGCCTACAACAATAGTTTCCATCGCTGCATTGGCATGGCACCATTTGAGGCTCTTTATGGACGCCGTTGTCGTACACCTTTGTTTTGGAACGAGGTTGGCGAGCGTCAGGTTGAGGGTCCTCAGATGATTCAGCAGATGATTGATGCAGTAGAGTTGATCCGACGCAAGGTTAAGGCAGCCCAGGATCGACAGGCTAGCTACGCGAACACTCACCGCAGGCCACTTCATTTTGAGGTAGGAGAGTATGTTTTCTTGCGTGTGTCACCTTTCCGGAAGGTGATGAGGTTTGGTCGCAAGGGTAAGCTGACACCTAGATTCATTGGTCCTTTCGAGATTCTCGAGAAGGTTGGGGATGTTGCTTATCATCTGGCCTTGCCACCCGATCTTTCGGAGATCCACGATGTGTTCCACGTGTCCTTGTTGAGGCAGTATGTGGCGGACGAGTCACATATTTTACATTCGACCGAGGTAAAGGTGGACCGGGATCTATCATATATGGAGAAACCCCTACGGATTCTTGACAGGAAGGACAAGGTACTTCGTAACAAGCGCATACTATTGGTTATGGTACAGTGGCAACAAAGAGGGACAGAGGAAGCTACTTGGGAGTTGGAGAGTCGGATGTTAGCCGAGCACCACGAGTTATTTTGAGAATTTGTACTTCTTTGTATCGATTTTGTACTTGTTCAGTTGTAATAAAGAACATTTGGTTGGCTATTATTGTTTTCCTCTAAGACTTAAATTTCGAGGACGAATGTAGTAACCCGCATTTCTAATTAGTGATTAATGAGTAGTTAATCACATGATCATGTCTAGATTAAGTAAAACATGATTAAGTAAGTTCTTGTTGGGACAACGGACTTCAGAAATGGATTCAGAGCACCCGAATTAGTTAAATTGGTTCAGCAGGATCGGAAGATCCGAAAAGGGGTTCGGACGATTCGAAGGGGATCGGAAGCTCCGTGCCAGGATCGGAGGCTCCGATCGAGATCGGACGCTCCGTCGGTAAGATCGGACATTCCGATCAGGACCAGGGCACACGTCATTGCATACGTCAGCAAGGTGACGTCACGACTGACGTAATATTGGGCGATCGGACGCTCCGAAGGTGCGATCGGAGGTTTCGATCGAGTTCGGACGGTTCGAACCGGGTTCTTAGGCTCCGAACGTTGCCTATAAATAGAGGGTTCGAGAATTCATTTTCTCACACCAATTCCCTCTCTTCTCTCTCGATTCCAAAGCCTTATAACTCAGATCTAGGGAGATCTAGGCATCCTACGGGGAATCCGGAAGTGGCTTAGTGATCTAGACGTCGTCGCGGAGCTACGGCCTAGTTTTGAGGCTATCTTCAGCAAAGGGCTAACGACGGACGCAGGTATAGCTTTTGCATCCTAAAAATATTTAGGATTATGCAATAGTTTAGTTAATGCTTTTAGAGCTTAATTGTTGATGCATGGATATTTGCATTGTAGTAGCTAGTAGACTGGACTAGTAGGCTTGGAGTCTAGGCCAGCAGAGCTAGGTTTGACCAGCAGTGTTAGAGGTACGTAAGTACTGACCGAGATAGCCAGCATGATATATTTGCTCATATGTTGCATGAGTATGTGCTATATGTTTTATCATGTTTTAGCATATTTTACCGTCTTAGAACATATATGATTTGACGTGTGACTGCATCCGGAGAGATGTGAGTCATTGATAGTCTCCATAGGGAACGATGATCTCAAATTGGACTCAAGTCAAGTATGACAGTTTCCATATGGGACTTGTATCCTATTTTGGATTCGGGTCAGGATGGGGTTGGCTCAGCCCTGATATGGAATATACGAGTACCCCGCGGAGTAGCTCTCTAGCCGGTGCTGTATATTTCGGGTGCCATGAGCAAGTGTTTTCACTTGAGTTTTAAATCATATGTGTGCGCATATTTGTATTTATATCATTGCTTCGTATTGAGCGTTCTAGCTCATGCCCCTGTGTTTGGGTATTGTGTACCTTGTGGCGGGGCAGGTTTGAGGCTGGATGGTCCAGGCGGCTCTCATGCTTTCAGGTGATCTTGCTGTAGAAGACTTTCTTTACGACCCGGAGATTGAAAGAACTTTGCATAGGCGAAGGAGAGAACTTCGTAGACAACAACAATAAGCAGCTGCTCGAGCTGTTTCCAGAAGACGAAGAGATGGCTGCTAATGCAAACCTCAGTCTTAGACAATTGGGCACTCCTGATCCCAATCAACAACATTTATGCATTACTTTTCCTACATTAGAAAATAATGCTACTTTTGAGCTTAAATCTGGATTAATTCACTTATTACCTTCATTTCATGGTTTTGCAGGTGAGGACCCGAATAAACACCTGATGGAATTCCATGTGGTTTGTACGAGTATGAAGCCACATGGAGTGACAGAGGAGCAAATTCATCTAAGAGTTTTTCCTTTCTCTTTGAAGAGTGCTTCTAAGGATTGGCTATATTACTTGTCCTCTGGTTTTATCACGATGTGGACAGAGATGAAAAGAACCTTTCTGGTGAAATATTTCCCAGCATCTAGAGCTGCGAACATCCGGAAGGAAATCTATGGAATGAAGCAATATTCCGAAGAATCACTGCACGAGTACTGGGAGTGATTCAAGAAGCTTTGTGCTAGCTGTCCGCAACACCAGATAAGTGAAAATCAATTAATACAATTTTGCTATGAAGGTTTGTTACCTCATGAAATGAGTATGCTAGACGCAGCCAGTGGAGGCATTTTTTTGGACAAAACTACGGTACAAGCGAGGAATTTGATAGAGATTATGGCTGCCAATTCTCAACAATTTGGCACCATCAGAAATGAGAATATACCAAGGAAGAACAACGAGGTAAATGTCTCTTCCCTTGAACAAAAATTAATTGAATTGACGTCTCTTGTGAGTCAGATGGCTGTAGGAAATGGACAAACTGCAAGGCATGTGGAATTTGTACTGCAGTGGGACATATTACTGATACGGATCCCACACTTCAAGAAGAGTCGGTAGAACAGGTCAATGCTACTAGAGGATTCCCTGGACCACCACAGCGGAAATATGATCCCTATTCCAACACATACAATCCTGGCTGGAAGGATCATCCAAATTTAAGATATGGGAACCCTCAAGCAAATCAATCGGGGCTTCAAGCACCATCGCACAATCAAGATTTTAGGCCGCCGTATCCTCAACAGCAGCAGCGTCCTCAAATACCAACACCAGGTGAGTTTCTTGAAAATATCGTTAAGGATCTTGCGACTAATACTGTAGCTTTTCAATAGGAAACAAGAGCAAGTATCCAAAACTTGAACACCCAAATGGGACAGTTCGCCACAACCATCAATAAACTAGAAGCACATCATTCTAATGCTTTACCATCTCAAAGAATTCAAAACCCAACAGAAAACGCAAGTGCAATCACTCTAAGAAATGGGAAGGAGTTGAAGATCAAGGAAAAAGAAGTTGAGGCTTCACCCAAGGAGAAGCCACAAGAATAACCGAAGGCGATTGATGGCGAAACAACCAAGGAAGACGCGCCAAGAGGTAAGTTTCCTCCACTTTCTGAGTATAAGCCTGTTGCCCCTTTTCCCTTAGCACTAAAGGAGTCTAGAAAATATGAAGGGATAAAGGACCTGTATGAGACTTTTCGTAGATGTGAGGTGAATATTCCATTGTTAGATGCTATTAAGCAGGTGCCTCGATACGCGAAGTTCTTGAAATAACTGTGCACAGCAAAGAGGAAACATACACTGAAGGGTTGTCAAAAAGTGGAACTTGGTGAGAACGTATCTGCTGTGATCCAAAGAAAATTTCCCGCAAAATGCAAGGATCCAGGTATGTTTTCTATCCCATGCACTATAGGGAATGTTAGACTTGAGAAGACCATGTTAGATCTAGGAGCATCAATTAATGTTATGCCATATTCTATCTATGCATCCTTGAAACTTGGTCCATTGAACAAAACTGGAATTGTTATTCAATTAGCTGATAGATCTAATGCATACCCTAGGGGAGTAGTAGAAGATGTGTTAGTGCAAGTGAATGACTTGGTATTTCCTGCAGATTTTTATGTGCTAGACATGGAAAACAGTGATCATAATAGTCCTATTTTGTTAGGCAGACTATTTTTGAAAACTTCCATGACCAAAATTGATGTTCACAGTTGCACACTCACTATGGAATTTGATTGAGAAGTTGTGAAATTTAATATCTATGCTGCCATGAAATTTCCTGATAGTGATGATTGTTTATTTTCTGTTGATATTGTGGATTACTTGGCACAAGATTATTGTGAGCATGTGAGAAAATATGATCTAGAGGTGGCTATTGTTGCACCCATTCAGCATGAGGATGAAATTGGATTCATCAAAGAAGTGGTAGAGATGGAAGGAATTTTGAACAGTGCTCCTGAGCTACCTCAGTCAGGTAATGTCTCTTACATATCTTTACAAATCTCTAATACTAGGCGTCTTCCATCTGTTTTGCAGGCATCAGTAGTCGAACTAAATACGCTTCCAAACCATCTTAAGTATGTTTTCCTTGGAGAAGGAGAAACGTTACCAGTCATAATCTCCAATAGTTTGGAAGTCGATCAATAGGAACAGTTAGTCAAAGTATTGCAAGAGCACAAGACTGCTATTGGATGGACTATAGCAGACATAAAGGGAATTATCCCTTCCACATGCATGCACCAAATATTGATGGAGGAAGGAGCAAGTCCCTCATGTCAGCCGCAACGCAAACTGAATCCACCGATGATGGAGGTGGTAAAAGCTGAAATTCTGAAATTACTTGAAGTTGGGGTCATCTACCTAATTTCTAACAGTCAGTGGGTCAGTCTGGTACAAGTGGTACCCAAGAAAACTGGGATGACTGTGGTGAAGAATAAGTATGACGAGATGGTTCCCACCCGTATTCAAAATGGGTGGAGGGTTTGTATTGACTATAGGATGCTGAATGCCGGAACCCGAAAGGACCACTTTCCTTTACCCTTTATTGATCAAATGATTGAAAGGTTAGCGTGTCATCCTTACTATTATTTTCTTGATGGATATTCTGGCTATTTTCAAATTGCTATTGCACCGAAGGACCAGGAAAAAACGACATTCACTTGCCCATTTGGCACCTTTGCATATCGACGGATGCCCTTTGGACTTTGCAATGCACCGACACTTTCCAACGGTGTATGGTTAGTATATTTTCAGACTTCATTGAGCATATCTTAGAAGTTTTTTAGGATGATTTCACTGTCTATGGTGAATAATTTGAAAATGGTCTATCTAACCTTGCTCTTGTCCTCAAGAGGTGTGTCGAAACCAATTTGGTCTTAAATTCTAAAAAATGTCACTTTATGGTTGGGCAAGGTGTTGTGTTAGGTCATGTAATTTCATCTAAGGGGATAGAGGTCGACAAAGCTAAAATTGATATTATTCAATCTCTCCCTTATCCCACATGTGTGTGGGAAGTGCGCTCTTTTCTTGGCCATGCAGGTTTTTACAGGAGGTACATTCAAGATTTCGCCTAGATCGCATCCCCCATGTGCAAGCTATTACAAAAAGATGTGTCATTTGAGTTTAATGAGTCATGCAAATCTTCCTTTGACAAATTGAAGGACTCATTGACTTCAGCACCAGTAATCCAACCACCGGACTGGAGCCAACCGTTTGAGATCATGTGTGATGCCAGTGACTATGCTGTTGGAGCAGTTTTGGGACAAAAAGTTGTGAAAGCATTGCATGCTATTTATTATGCTTTGCGTGTCCTGAACGATGCCCAACAAAATTATTTTACCATTGAAAAGGAGATTTTAGCTGTAGTATTTGCATTAGCAAAATTTCTCTCTTATTTACTTGGTGCTAAAGTTATTGTTTATTCTGATCATGCAGCTCTTCGTTTTCTGATGGCGAAGAAGGAGGCAAAACCAATGTTGATAAGATGGATACTACTGTTGAGCGAATTCGATGTGGAAATCAAAGACAAGAGATGAACAGAAAATTGAGTCGCTGACCACTTGAGCCGCCTAGTTCATATTGATGAGGAGCTAAGCTTGCGTGAAGAATTTCCTGATGAGCAATTATTTTCAGCAATCGCCGAATTACCCTGGTACGCAAATATTTTGAATTACTTAGTTACTAATGGGTTTCCCTTTGAATTTTCAAGGGCAAAAAGGACAAGGTGCGGAGCGATGCAAGGTATTACGTATGGGATGATCCATACTTGTGGAAACACTGCGCTGATCAAGTTATACGTCGATGTGTACCCGCGAGCGAGGTAATCCCTATCCTCACGTTTTGTCATTCATATGCATGTGGTGGCCATTTTGGAGCGAAAAGGATAGCAAGAAAAGTGTTAGATTGTGGATTTTTCTGGCCATCTTTATTTAGAGATGCTTACGTGTTCTGTAAGTCGTGCTCTCAATGCCAAAAGACAGGTAATATCTCCCAACATAAGGAGATGCCCCAGCAACCTATTTTAGTTTGTGAAATCTTTGATGTTTGGGGCATCGACTTCATGGGCCCTTTTCCAAATTCACATGGATTTGTCTATATATTTCTTACTGTGGACTATGTCTTGAAATGGGTGAAAGCAAAGGCCACCCGTACTGAAAATTCTCAAGTTGTTGCAGAATTTATCAAACACAACATTTTTTCTAGGTTTGGAATCCCAAGAGCCATCATCAATGATAGAGGAACTCACTTCTGCAACCGTACTGTTGCCAGTATGTTAAACAAATACCATGTGACGCACAGGATCTCCACTGCTTATCATCCACAATCCAACGGTCAAGCTGAGGTATCGAACAGAGAGATCAAGTCCATTTTAGCGAAGACCGTGAATCCGACAAGAAAGGATTGGAGCTTGCGTTTGGATGATGCTTTGTGGGCATATCGAACCACATTCAAGATGCCGATTGGAATGTCTCCATATTGGCTAATTTTTGAAAAACCATGCCATCTGCCAGTGGAATTGGATCATAGAGCCTATTGGGCTATCAAAAACTTTAACATGCAGATGAATGAGAGTGGCGAGCACCGAAAGCTGCAGTTGCAAGAATTGGAAGAGATCCTCAATGATGCTTATGTCAGCTCCAAGATTTACAAGGACAAAACAAAGGCCTTCCACGACAAGATGATCTCTAGACAAAACTTTGAAGTCGGTCAAAAAGTGTTGCTCTATCATTCCCGACTTCGGTTATTTCCAGGTAAGTTGCGTTCACGTTGGAATGGACCGTTTGTTGTAACTAATGTCTTTCCTCATGGTGCAGTGAAAATTCAAAGCTTGGACACATCCAAAACATTCAAGGTAAATGGCCACCGGCTTAAACACTATTATGAAGGAGTCCAAGCGAACGTAGGAAGGGACGAGCATGATATTACTCTAGATGCTCTGCCAAATGTCGACTAAATCACGGCAAGCAGTCGAGCTATAGACTGACTGTAAATTTAGCGCTGACTGGGAGGCAACCCAGTGTTTCTTCCCTTTTGTTTTTATTTGATTTTATTGTTTTTAGTTTATTTTTTTGCATTATTTTGTTTTTCAAAAAATTTTGGAAAATTATAAAAATATATTTTTTAGCGTTATGTGCTCGATCGCACGTAATCACGCGATCGAGCGCATGTTATTTCACTAGTTCTCTGCGGGATTTTTTTTAGGGCGCGCTCAATTGCACATACTCATGCGATCGAGCGTGCGGTTTGAACCCCATTCTCTGCCCGCTTATTACGAAGCGCGCTCGATCGCACGTACTTAGCGCGCTCGAGCGCGCTATCCTGGGCATGTTATTTCTTTCCTTTTCTTTCTTTCTCCCCTCACATTTTCCTCCTCCTTTACTCGGTTTCCATAGAACCCTAAATCCCCCATTTTTGAATTTTACCAATCTTCACAAATTTATCTTGATCCATTGCAGGAATCATTCCAAGGATTGCACTCATCATCCTCCTTCTCTTCTCCAATTCTCCAGCGCCAGATTTTGCTAAGAAACACCGGAATTCTTGGTGCACACCAAGTGTTCGATATATTGCCCTGGTCAAGTTTCTTGCTCTTCTAACACAATTATGTGCCCGAAACGCACTCGATAGCGCGATGAATCTTCTCGCCAAGGAACAGGAGATACCTAGGACCCAATCCACACAACTGGCCAATTCGTCAACCAAGCGGCTCGGGATCAATACGATCATGCTAAAACCAATCGCTCCCCTATTACTGAGAGGGGTTTTGACATAGCGGCTTATGACAGCGATGTGGCTAACCAAGTCGTGAATAGTGGGTGGGAAAAATTTTCTCAACAACCATCTCCGGCTATTGTCCCTATTGTGAGGGAATTTTACGCTAATGCTACGGAGCGCGCGGATAGTAAAGCCTTCGTTCGAGGCATTCTGGTTTCATATGTGCCCCAAGATCTGAATAGCCTTTTGGAGAAGCCCGACATCGATGATAGTTTATACCAAAGCATAGCTTTCGCCCCGGATTTGCACGAGGTCATTCAGCAAGTAAGCATGGCTGGGGCTGCCTTGTAGGATCCGGTTACATTCAAGTGCTTTAAAGAGAAATATCTGCTGATGGATCCGGCCACTTGGTACATTTTTGTCGCCCGACGTCTGATGCCTATCTCTCACACGAGTGAGGTCCATATTGAGCGTGCTGTGCTCCTCTACGCTCTTCATCTCAATCTGCCAGTTAATGCGGGCCGAGTTATTCACGCACAGATGCATCATTCTATCGCTACCAGGACATCGGCTCTCTTCTTTCCGATGATTATCACGCAACTATGCTTGCCCGCCGGGGTGCCACATCGACCCAATGAGGAATGGTTACAACCAATGCGCCCTATTGACGGCGCGACATTAAATGCCAAGCGGGCATATCGGATGAGCCAGTTCTCGGTGGCCGATCAATTCGTGCCGGTACCCGATCCACTACGCCCTCCGCAGCTTCCCCGCCGAACTACTACCGTCACTATTCGAGTGTTGGCCCACCAGGCTCAGTTTCAAAATTCTTTCAATGCGGCAGTGTCCTCAAATTTTCAGGCCTTGGACTTCATTTGCCGAGGCTTCTCAGAGCTACTCGGGATCGATCCCACCACGCTACCACTAGCTATCCCATTTCCACAGCCGTCCGACTTTCCAGGCGCCAATCCTGTCCTTCCTCCCAATTTAGAAGAGGAGGACGACGCCGACCATTGAACCAGGGGAGTTTCGTTTCTCATTTTTTGCATAGCATTTTTTTTATTTAGTTGTGTTTTGTGTTGGGATGCATTGGGGACAATGCTTAGTTTAAGTATGGGGGGGGGGGGGGGGTGTTTCATGTTTCATGCATTTTATTTGTTTTTGTGCATTGTTGCATTTTAGACATGTTAATGTCGTTTCTTTGTGTTGCATTTGTACTGAATTGAGAAAGAAATGGTAGCCTGGCCAATGATGAAGCGTTATTTTTGTTGTTTAGTCATTGAATCACATGCCTATCTTGAACTAATGGAACCAAATCGATGGTTGAATTCTTATATACTCGGTGAGTTATGCTTGAATTTGAATTTGAAACATACAAACATAGATAGGATTGAGGCATTGTTGGATTATTTGGGCCGAATTTATTTTTAAATTATCCTTAGATACCCCGTTGAGCTTTCACGTATATATGAGCATACGAGGTGCATACTTTTGAGTTTGGTGCAAAATCATCGTTTAGTTTGCCTTTTTTGTTGTTATTTTGTTACTAGTTTGCATTCATTTACTTGTTATTGTTCATGTTTTATCTATGTTTTGTCTTTTGCATGCATTTACATTCATAACATACTCCGGGTTTAATGTGTAGGGAATTTCAAGTTGAAGAAAAAGGACAGATTATTGGGAATTTTAATGTGCTCGATCCGATGAACTCAGCAGGATTGAGCGCGGCATCTGAATTTTGAAGGCAGCAAGCACTCCATTTTACATGCGCTCGAGCGGATGAATTCAGCAGGATCGAGCGCGGCCGAGAAGTTTCAAAACATAGATTCGCATATTTTGATGCGCTCGAGCGGGCGTACTCAATGCGCTCGAGCGTGCTAGTATGTTCGGGAAGAATTTTGTAATTTTGAAAACTCATTTATTTTGGACTCTAGGCTTTATTAGGCTTTTAATTCCGTTTTTGAGAGTTTGTTATCAGACTTGGACACTCTCTTGGCAGCTAGGTTTTGTTCTTCGAATTTTTCTCTCAACTCTTCTTCATTTCTTTTGGATTTTTATTCGATTTTGTGATGAATAGTTGTAGCAAAACCTTTTTACTTGGTTGAGGGAGACGAAACCTTGATATAGTTTATTCTTGAGATTCGATTTGTAGTGTTTAATTCTTTTTAAGTATCAATATCTGATCTTGTTTATTTCATGTTTGTATGCGAGATTTTAGGATTGGCCATCTTAGGATTTTGTTTTGCAAACTATAGCTAAATTAGAATTCAAATCCGTAATTGTTTGAATTAATCTAATTTGCGAAGCAACTACGTTTGATATTTTCTGCTGTTGAATTTGTTAAGTTGTAGGATCAATTATTGACTAGGCTAAATACAACCGTTGGTGCTTGTGTTATCTAGGTTCGCCAGTTTTACTAGTTTCAATGCTACCGTGGATTTAAATCTGATCGCTGGTATTGGGTTAATTTATGGGATAAGGGTTAATCTAGAATGCTGTTTTCTAATTAACTAAAATTAAGGTGAAACAGGAATTTGATTTTCAATGAAGAATATTTAATAGGATTAATTATTTTTTATGGAATCGATGATTGAATAAATGAATATCAAAGGTGTATTCAACCGATACCAAGTCTCGTCTCTTATTGATTTCTCCAGTTTAATTTTCAATCTTGCATGATAAGTGGTAATTTGAATATTTAATTGCTTAAATTTTTAGTAGTTAATCCAAATTTCAAAACCCCCTTTTATTTATTTAGAACGCATTAAATTTACCTTTCCTCGTGGAAACGATCCCTACTCACACTACTACATTTTTAGTGATTATCTGATTGAGTTGGGTAATTTGGGCGTGACACGATTAAGCGCTACCATGAACCGTGTTTTTTAGAAATATCTTGATGACTTCGTTATAATTTTTATTGATGATATTCTTATATACTCGAAGAATCTGATTGATCATTCAGAGCATTTGAGAACGGTGTTAAAGACTTTGAGAGCTGAGAAACTGTATGCCAAATTGTCAAAATGTGAATTTTGGCTGAGACAAGTTATCTTTCTTGGACATATTATATGCGGAGATGGTATATCTGTTTATACATGTAGTGACCCTTACCCGGATCACCTACTAAACAGAACTTATGCATGCAATTAACTTAATAAAAACAGATATCAGAATAAACTGCGGAAACCATAAACGTTATACAATCCCAAGTAAAGGAATCTGTAATTTATCCAAATAATATACAACCAAACCGAATAGTTGTATAAACCCAAACAACAGTAATAAAACCTAGACAAAGCTCCAGCTGGCCAACCACTGACTAGCCCCTCCTGGATCCACCCTCCTCGTCCAATCGAAAACCTGCCCCATGGAATAGGGTGTCCAGAAAATACAGAGTACGAGACGTGAGCATAAAACGCTCAGTACGAGAGTATGAGTATACATGCATGCAAAGTGAACTCCCTACAGACTCGAGGTCAAGGATCAGATAACAGAGACAAACCGGGCCCTGGTATGTAGCATGCTGTGCCGTCGCTTCAAGAGGTGGCTCCCATACCGAGTACATGTGGATACACCGGACCCAAATCGATGGAAGTCCATCCACTAACAGGATAGGGTACAACCCTACTAATAGACATCTCGAAGGAGATAACAGCAATATGCAAATGAATGCAGCATAATATCATGACATAAAAATCATGCAGTCACATAATACATGCATACTCAGTCAGGATATCTCGAACAGTACTTTCTTACCTAACACCGTAGTTTGAACTAAGCTGGAAGAAGACAACCCCTAACTGCCTTAGGTCCAAGCCCGACCCGACCTGAATTGCTCCTGGTCAAGCCCCGACCTGAACTGCACCTGGTCAAGCCCCGACCTGAACTGCTCCTTGTCAAGCCCCGACCTGAACTGCACCTGGTCAAGCCCCGACCTGAACTGCTCCTTGTCCAGCCCCGACCTGAACTGCACCTGGTCAAGCCCCGAGCTACTCCTTCCCGAACTCCCGAGCTACTCTTGGTCCGAGCAGAACTAAGAAGTGAGGTGAAATAGTGTAAAATGACCGAACCCTCGACTTCTATTTATAGAGGATGAGCTGGGACAGCTGTCCACCGAGTGCGTGACACCTGGCAGGACACTAATCATGCTTTTGCTTCAGCCACGTGTTCACTCCCGACCTACCTACCATGTGCTCTTCCATGACCGAACACTACCTTGGCTTTGCACAACACTTTCTTGAGCACCCTAAGCCCCGACCCGATCTACAAGGGAAAGACCCGAGCTCAAAACAAACTCCACACACATACATGACCGAGCCTAGCTCTATACCCGAGCACTAGCTCTATACCCGAGCCCTTGTTGATCAACCATGACTGACCCGAGCTGCTCATTCATGTCATGTATTCTTTGACCTTGACTTGTGCTCTTGGTAATAAAATATTTATTAGATTTAAACATAATTAACCATTAATCTTGTAAATTGGAACTGGACTAATACAATATATGTAAAGTCGAGGCTGTGCTCAGTTGTCCTAGACCAACATCTGCTCCTGAGATACGCAGTTTTATGGGTTTGGCTGGTATTATCGTCGTTTAATTAAAGATTTTTCTAGCATTGCGAAGCCAATTACTCTGTTAACTAAGAATAATTCTCCATTTATCTAGTCCAAAGCTTGTGAATCCAGTTTCCTTGAGTTAAAGAAATGATTGACTAGTGCAACAGTCTTGACAATTCCTTCAGGTACTGGTGGTTTCACTGTTTATTGTGATGCATCTCATCAAGGCTTGGGATGTATTTTGATGCAGCGAGGGCATGTGATTGCTTATGCCTCGAGATAGCTGAAGCCTCACGAGACCAGATACCCCGATTGATGATCTTGAATTGGCCGCCATTGTATTTGCTTTGAAGATTTGGCGACACTATCTATACGGGGAATAGTTTGAGATTTATTTAGATATCAAGAGTATGAAATATTTGTTTTCACAGTCAGAGCTGAATATGAGGCAGCGCAGATGTCTTGATTTGCTTAAAGATTTCAATTGTGAGATTAATTACTATCCCGGAAAATCCAATGAAGCTGCTGATGCACTGAGTCGAAAGGTGTAGTGACCCTTACCGAGATCACATACTAAACAGAAATTAGACATGCAATTAACTTAATTAAACAGTAAACCAAAATTTAACTGCAGAAGCAAATCAATAATACAATCCCAAGGGAAGGAATCTGTAAATATCCAAATAGTTATACAACCAAATCAAATGCTGCATCAATCCAATACAAAAGAAAAACCCTAAGCGAAGCTCCAGCTGGCCAACCACTGCCTAGCCCCTCTTGAATCCACCCGCCAGGTCCAAACGCAAACTTGCCCCATGGAATAGGGTGTCCAGAAATACAGAGTACGAGACGAGAGCATAAAATGCTCAGCAAGAGAGTATGAGTATACATGCATGCAAAGTAAACTCCATATAAACTCGAGGTCAAGGATCAGATAACAAAGACAAACCGGGCCCTGGTATGTAGCACGTTGTGCCGTCTCTTCAGGACGTGGCTCCCATACCGAAATACCAGTGGTTATGCCGGACCCAAATCGATGGAAGTCCAACCACTAACAGGATAGGGTAAAACCCAACTAACAGACATCTCGAACGAGATAGCTCAATATGAAAATGTATGCAGCATAAATCAATGACATATAAATCATGCAGTCACATAATACATGCATACTTAGTCAGGATATCTCGAACAGTACTTTCATACCTCAAATACTAGGCAAGCTCTAACCGGCTCTAGTTCACGCCTAAAATCCGCACTACACTGCCAAATGATACTAATATCATTAAAGTGCTCTAAAAGCCTTAACTAAGCTAATGCATAATCCTAAATATTTTTAGGAAGCAAAATCTATACCTTCGTCCGTCGTTAGCCCTTTGCTGTTGATTGCCTCAAAACTAGGCCACAACTCCGCTACGACGCCTGGATCGCTATGCCACTTTTGGATTTCCGATGGGAAGCCTAGAATGCCCTAGATCTACGCTGAAAGACCAAGGAATCGAGAGAAGAGAGGTGATTGGTGCGATTAAAATAAGGCCCGGCACCCCCTATTTATAAACGGAGTTCGGGCCCTCCGAACTGGCTTCGGAGCCTCCAAACACATTCAGATCGTCCGAACTGGACTTCGGGCCGTCCGAAGTCCCATCCATGCGTCAGCAATGACGTCATCTTGCTGACGTAAGCAATGACATAATACTGGAACACGATCGGGCCGTTCGAACCTGCCGACGGAGCATCCAAACACCTTCGGAGCCTCCGATCCCTCACTTCGGATCGTCCGAACTCAAGTTTAGCTATTGAGATTAGTTCCTTAATTACCTTATTTTGTTACGGGCTACTACATTCTCCCCCACTTAAGATATTTCGTCCTCGAAATTAGTTCTTAAGTACTGAATGTAAAGCAACATGTAAAATCATCTTTATTCAAATCAAACGTTTAATGAGTTCACAACTGAATACAATTCAAAAACAAAATCAAAATAACTCAGGATGTTCTGAACACATCATGCTATCTAGTTCCCAGGTGGCTTCTTCGGTGCCTCGGCGTTGCCACTGAACTAACACAAGAGGAATGAATTTATTCCGCAAGACCATATCCTTATGATCCAGGATACGAATAGGTCTCTCTACATAAGTCAAATCCGTATCCACCTGAACTTCAGACGGCTTCAGAATATGAAACTGATCCGCCACATACTGTCGCAAAAGAGATACGTGGAACACGTCGTGGATACTAGACAGATATGGGTGCAAGGCTAAACGATAAGCCAGATCGCCAATGCTATCCAAAATCTCAAACGGACCGATAAATCTGGGAGACAACTTTCCCTTGAGGCCAAATCTGCGGAAAGGTGAAACTCTCAAAAACACTTTGTCCCCAACATCAAACTGCAAGGGCCTACGCTTGGTATTAGCATATCTGGTCTGACGATCCTGTGCAATCTTAATCTGTTTCTTGATCTGATCCACAACATCTCTTGTCTGCTGAACTAACTCTGGTCCTTTAGCCTGTCTCTCCCCCACTTCTTTCCAGAAGAGTGGAGTACGACAACTTCGCCCGTATAACGCCTCAAAAGGTGCCATACCGATGCTACTATGATAGCTATTGTTGTACGCAAACTCAATCAATGGCAAATGATCCTGCCAGGCTGAACCAAAGTCCATAGTGCATGCTCGAAGCATATCCTCCAATGTACGGATAGTGCGCTCTGGCTGACCATCTGTCTCCATATGATAGGCAGTACTGAAACTGAGAGTAGTGCCCATCGCATGCTGAACACTCCCCCAGAACCTAGAAGTAAACCTGGGGTCTCGATCGCTGACAATGCTCACTGGCACTCCATTAAGTCGAACAATCTCCTGAATGTACAACCGTGCCATACGATCTACAGAGTACTCTCAGCTATAGGCAATGAAATGCGCTGACTTGGTGAGTCGGTCTACCACAACCCAGATAGCATCATAATTCCTCGAGGTCACCGACAAATGGGTCACAAAATCCATCGTGATAAACTCCCATTTCCACTCAGGAATAGGCAGACTGTGAAGCAAACCTCCAGGTCTTCGGTGTTCGGCTTTGACCTGCTGACACACCAAACATCTCGAAACATACTGATACACACTGCGTTTCTTCCTCTTCCACCAAAACCGAGTATTTAGATCCTTGTACATCTTGTTGCTTCCCGGATGAATACTCAACTTAGTGTTATCTGCCTGAGACAAGATCTCCTCTTGCAACTCTTCATCCTTCGGAATCACAAGCCTACCAGACAAACACAGAAATTCATCTGACTGATAGTGAAATCTAGACGTGCTACTCTCGTTGGCTAGACGAGACAAACGATGGGTCTTCGAATCAGACATCTGAGCCTCCCAAATCGGCGAATACAAAGCTGGCTCAGATAGTATCGCAAACATCTGGATACTCCGCATAGCTTTCTTGTTCTTGAAGGTATACCCTAAAGAACAACAATCTCCGATCGCACTCAACATCGAACAAGTCTGAAGTGCAGATAGTTGCACCTTGCGACTCAAAGAATCAGCGGTGAGATTAGCAGCTCCTGGATGGTACTTAATCTCGCAATCATAGTCCTTAAGCAATTCCATCCAACGACTCTCCCTCATGTTCAACTCCTCCTGAGTGAACAAATACTTGAGACTCTTATGGTCGGTGAAGAACTCAAATTTCTCGCCATACAGATAATGACGCCAGATCTTCAAAGCAAATGCAATAGCTGCCAACTCCAAATCATGAACTGGATAATTATTTTCGTGCAACTTCAACTGTCTAGAAGCGTATGCGATCACATGCCCATTCTGAGCTGGAACACAACATAACCCCTGAAGAGAAGCATCTGTGTACACCACATACCCTCCAGATCCTGTCGGGAATGTCAATACTGGCGCAGAAGTCAACCGTCGTCGAAGCTCACAAAAACTCTCCTCACACCCTGGGGACCACTCGAAATCCATACCCTTACGGGTAAGCTGCGTCAACGGTCGAGCTAACTGAGAGAAGTTCAGAATGAAGCATCGATAATACCCTGCTAGACCCAAAAAACTACGGATCTCAGCAACTGTCATCGGACGCGACCAATTAAGTACAACCTCAATCTTGCTCGTATCAACAGAAATCCCCTCTCTGGATATGATATGGCCAAGAAAGACTACTCGATCCATCCAGAATTCGCACTTACTCAACTTGGCGTACAACTGCTCATCCCGAAGAGTCTGCAGTACCAACCGCAAATGAGAAACATGCTCGGCTGCATTACGCGAATACACCAGAATGTCGTCAATGAAGACCACAACAAACTTATCCAAAAACTCTCTGAAAACGCGGTTCATCAGATCCATAAATATAGCCGGCGCATTAGTCAATCCAAACGGCATTACTAAAAACTCGTAATGCCCATAGCGAGTACGGAATGCTGTCTTGGCTATGTCCTGATCTCGGACTCTCATCAGATGATACCCAGATCTCAAGTCAATCTTGGAGTAGACCGAAGTACCCTGCAATTGATCAAAAATATCATCGATACGAGGCAAAGGATACTTGTTCTTTACAGTAACTTGGTTCAACTGTCGTTAGTCAATGAACAGCCGCATAGACGCATCATTCTTCTTTACAAAAAGAACAGGAGCTCCCCAAGGAGATACACTAGGACAAATGCACCCCTTGTCCAAAAGATCATGTTGCTGATTCTTTAACTCTCGCATCTTTGATGGAGCCAGACGATACGGTTCTCGAGAAATAGGCAAAGTACCCGCCATCAACTCTATGCCAAACTCGACTTCCCTAACAGGAGGAAAACCCAAAATCTCATCTGGAAATACATCTGGGAATTCATTCACAACCGGAATACTCTCTATCACAATTCTCTCAGCGGACAAATCAACTGCATAGATGAGGTAACCTTCCCCACCAGAATATTGAGCTCGACAGGCTCTCAAAGCTGATACTAATGGCATTGGGGGTCTCGCTCCCTCACCATAGAAAAACAAGATATCACTCCAATCCGGATGAAAGCGTACTAATCTCTGATAGCAGTTCACTGATGCTCGATAGATAGTCGACATGTTGTTCCCCAGAATACAATCGAAGTCATCCATCGCAAGAACCATGAGTTTTCTATCAAAATATTCCCTTCGAACTCTAAAGGGCAACCCATCACTAGACACTTAGCCAAAGCAGACTGACCCATCGGAGTAGAAACAGAAACTACTACGTCTAGTGCAATGCATGGTAACTTATGCCTCTTAACAATGTGAGAACTCCCAGCAGAATGTCCTTGCGACCTCTGCTGAACGGTAGCCTGAGAACCCGATCCAGAACCAGAACCGCCTCCCCCAGCTAGTGGACAATCCCTCCGAAGATGACCAACCTGTAGTAGCCCGTGCCCTAATTGAGTAATTAAAGGATTAATGCTAATTAATTGAATTAGGTATCGGACGGATCGGAAGCTCCGAAGGCACGATCGGAAGCTCCGAACAGGATCGGAAGCTCCGATGAGCGATCGGAGGCACTGATCGATATTACGTCAGGCATGACGTGTGGTTGGATCGGAAGCTCCGATCAGGACCGAAAGCTCCGATCACCCCTATCCGGAGTCATCAAGTGATATTTTGACACGTGGCAGATCAGGATCTTCGGAAGCTCCGATGACAGGATCGGACGTTCCGATCGAGGTTCGGACGTTCCGATCAAGGATCGGAAGTTCCGATCGTTGTCTATAAATAGAAGGCCGAGACTTCACTTTCATTTGCCAATTCCGAGTTCTCCTTTCCTTTCTAGTCCTTTTGGAGCTGTTCTAGTCTTCTTAGGCTTGGTCCGGAGGTCGGAGAGGCGTTCGGTAGTCGTAGCGGAGTCGTGCCCAAGTTCTGGAGGCATCGAAATCAAATGGCTAACGACGGACGAAGGTATAGCTTTTGCTCCCTATAAATATTTAGGAGTATGCAATAGCTTAGTTAAGGCTTTTAGAACACTTTAATGATAGTAGTATCATTTGGCAGTGTAGAGCAGACTATAGGCGTGGACCTAGAGTTGGTAGAGCTTGCACTGTATTGAGGTACGAAAGTACTGTTCGAGATAGCCTGACTGAGTATGCATGTATTATGTGACTGCATGATTTATATGCCATGATATTATGCTGCATTCATTTGCATCTTGCTGTATCTCTTTCGAGATGTCTGTTAGTAGGGTTGTACCCTATCCTGTTAGTGGATGGACTTCCATCGATTTGGGTCCGGCGTATCCACGATTATCTCGGTATGGGAGCACCTCCTGAAGCGACGGCACAGCGTGCTACATACCAGGGCCCGGTCTGTCTCTGTTATCTGATCCTTGACCTCGAGTCTATAGGGAGTTCACTTTGCATGCATGTATACTCATACTCTCGCACTGAGCGTTTTATGCTCACGTCTCGTACTCTGTATTTTCTGGACACCCTATTCCATGGGGCAGGTTTGCGATTGGACGAGGAGGGTGGATCCAGGAGGGGCTAGTCAGTGGTTGGCCAGCTGGAGCTTCGTCTGGGTTTTATTACTTTTGTTTGGGTTTACACAGCTATTCGATTTGGTTGTATATTATTTGGATAAGTTACAGATTCCTTTACTTGGGATTGTATAATGTTTATGGTTTCCGCAGTTTTATTCTGATATCTATTTTATTAAGTTAAATTGCATGCCTAAGTTTCTGTTTAGTAGGTGATCCGGGTAAGGGTCACTACATTTATGGTATCAGAGCATGCAAAAGATTTCTTGGGATTTAGTCTCATCTTGAGGTATTTTTGTAGATGTCAAATCGTGACGACCAGAGTTCTCATGGCAGTGTTGGTGGGCGTTGGGGTGATGCCGACCGGGAGCCTCGTCGAGAACGGCGTCATCGTCATCATGACGACGAGCGTTTCACTGTGCGTCGATTCTTAGCTATGGGTCCCAAGCCCTTAGTTGGAGGTGAGTCTCCGGAGGATGCGGAGAACTGGTTAGACCGCATGGAGACGACTTTTCAGACTTTCCAATGCACCGATGAGCAGAAGGTGGAGACTCTTGGCTATCTTCTGGATGGGCGTGCGCGCAGGTGGTGGAGGTTTACTTCTGCACCTTTTGTTGCGGCAAGAGGAGTGGCCACCTGGGACGAGTTTCGCACAGCTTTCCAAAAGCGGTATTTTCCTCCTGCACTCCGACAGTCGAAGGCAGGCGAGCTATTGAGTCTGCGACAGGGAACCATGTCTATCGATGAGTATCAGCAGAGGTTCTTTGATCTGCTATCCTATTGCCCGAGATTGCTGATAGCTCAGAGATGAAGTATAATCTATTCCTTCAGGGCCTTAACCCTGAGATCCATGATCGTGTGGCGGTTGGCGACGAAATGTCCTACGAGGGTTTGGTGAGCCGTTGTCACCAGGTGGAGGATAGCATTCGGCGGAACAGGTCTTTCCCTCAATCGAGACCTGCTAGTTCTTTGGGTCCCCGTGCCCAAACTTTCAAGAAGTTTGGATCTTCTTCTTCCTCTAGTTCGGGAGGTATTGTCCGTTATGGTAAGAAGGACAAGTGTGATCACTGTGGGAAGAACCATCCATCCGACAAGTGCCGTAGAGCTTCTGGAGCTTGTTCCGTTGTGGAGAGACTGGTCATATTCGGAGGGATTGTCCACAGTCTGGGGGAGGCGGTTCTGGATCTGGTTCAGGATCGGGTTCTCAGGCCACCGTTCAGCAGAGGTCGCAGGGACAGTCTGCTGGGAGTTCTCATTTGAGGCCACGAGCCTCTGGCCAGGTGTTTGCCCTGAGCGTGATCAGGTTGTGGAGGAGAATGAGAAAGTCATCGCAGGTACATTTATGCTTTATAGTATACCTGCTCTTGTACTTATTGACACTGGTGCATCTCATTCCTTCATTTTTGCACGTTTTGTTAAGAGACATAAGTTACCATGCATTGCACTAGACGTAGTGATGTCTGTTTCTACTCCGACGGGCCAATCTGCTTTGGCTAAGCGTCTAGTGATGGGTTGCCCTTTAGAGTTCAAAGGGAACGTTCTGTTGGCGAATCTCATGGTCCTGGTGATGGACGACTTTGATTGCATTCTGGGAATAGATATGTTGACTACCTATCGAGCTTCAGTGGACTGCTATCAGAGATTAGTACGCTTTCATCCGGAAGGGAGTGAGCGTTGGTTTTTCTATGGTGAGGGAGCGCGACCCCCGATGCCTTTGGTATCAGCTTTGAGAGCCTGTCGAGCTCTAGAGTCTGGCGGGGAAGGCTACCTTATCTATGCAGTTGATTTGTCCGCTGAGAGTATTGGGATAGAGAGCATTCCTGTTGTGGATGAATTTCCAGATGTGTTTCCTGATGAGATTCCGGGTTTTCCTCCTGCTAGGGAAGTCGAGTTTGGCATAGAGTTGATGCCGGGTACTTCGCCTATTTCTAGAGCACCGTATCGTCTGGCTCCGTCAGAGATGCGTGAGTTTAAGAATCAGCTACAGGATCTTTTGGACAAGGGGTACATTCGTCCTAGTGTATCTCCTTGGGGAGCTCCTGTTCTCTTCGTGAAGAAGAAGGATGGGTCGATGCGGCTGTGCATTGACTATCGGCAGCTGAATCGAGTGACTGTGAAGAATAAGTATCCGTTGCCTCGTGTTGATGACTTGTTTGACTAGCTGCAGGGCACATCAATTTACTTCAAGATTGACTTGAGATCTGGGTATCATCAGTTGAGAGTCCGTGATCAGGACGTAGCCAAGACTGCATTCCGTACTCGCTATGGGCATTACGAGTTCCTAGTGATGCCATTTGGTTTGACTAATGCGCCGGCTATATTCATGGATTTTATGAACCGTGTTTTCAGGGAGTATTTGGACAAGTTTGTCGTGGTCTTCATTGACGACATCCTGGTTTATTCGCGTAATACGGAAGAGCATGTTTCTCACTTGCGGTTGGTACTGCAGACTCTTCGAGATGAGCAATTGTACGCCAAGCTGAGCAAGTGTGAGTTCTAGATGGATAGAGTGGTTTTTCTTGGCCATATCATATCCAGGGAGGGGATTTCTGTTGATCCAAGCAAGATTGAAGCGGTACTTAATTGGTCGCGTCCGACGACAGTTGCTGAGATCCGTAGTTTTCTGGGTCTAGCAGGGTATTATCGTCGCTTCATTCTGAACTTCTCTCAGTTAGCTCGACCGTTGACGCAGCTTACCCGCAAGGGTGTGGATTTTGAGTGGTCCTCCGAGTGTGAGGAAAATTTCCGTGAGCTTCGACGGCGGTTGACTTCTGCCCCGATGTTAGCATTACCGTCAGGATCTGGAGGGTATGTAGTTTTACACGGATGCTTCTCTTCAGGGGTTAGGTTGTGTCCTGACTCAGAATGGGCATGTGATCGCATACGCTTCTAGACAGCTGAAGCTTCACGAGGACAACTACCCAGTCCATGATTTGGAATTGGAAGCCATTGTGTTTGCTTTGAAGATCTGGCGTCATTATCTGTATGGCGAGAAATTTGAGATCTTCACCGACCATAAGAGTCTCAAGTATTTGTTCACTCAGGCAGAATTGAACATGAGACAGAGACGTTGGATGGACTTGCTTAAGGACTATGATTGCGAGATTAAGTACCATCCGGGAGCTGCTAATCTCACCGCTGATGCTTTGAGTCGCAAGGTGCGACTATCCGCACTTCAGACTTGTTCGATGTCTAGTGCGATCAGTGACTGTTGTACTTCAGGTTTTACCTTCAAGCATAAGAAAGGTATGCAGAGTATCCAGATGTTTGCGATATTATCTGAGCCAGCCTTGTATTCGCGGATCCGAGATGCTCAGATGTCTGATTCAAAGGCCCAGCGTTTAGCTCGTCTAGCTAACAAGGATAGCTCGTCTGGATTTCATTATCAGTCAGATGGCTTTCTGTGTTTGTCTGGTAGGCTTGTGATTCCGCAGGATGAAGAGTTGCGAGAGGAGATTTTGTCTCAGGCGCATCGCACTAAGTTGAGTATTCATCCTGGGAGCAACAAGATGTACAAGGATCTACGTACTCGTTTCTGGTGGAAGGGAATGAAACGCAGTGTTTATCAGTTTGTTTCGAGATGTTTGGTGTGTCAACAGGTCAAAGCAGTGCACCGACGACCTGGAGGATTGCTTCACAGTCTGCCTATTCCTGAATGGAAATGGGAGTTTATCACTATGGACTTTGTGACCCATTTGCCGGTATCCCCGAGGAACTGTGATGCTATCTGGGTGGTGGTGGACCGACTCACCAAGTCAGCGCATTTCATTGCCTATAGCCGAGAGTACTCTGTGGATCGCATGGCACAGATGTACATTCAGGAGATCGTCCGACTTCATGGAGTGCCTGTGAGCATTGTCAGCGATCGGGACCCCAGGTTTACTTCTAGATTCTGGGGGAGTGTTCAGCGTGCGATGGGTACTACTCTCAGTTTGAGTACAGCCTATCATCCAGAGACTGATGGTCAGTCAGAGCGCACTATCCGTACGTTAGAGGATATGCTTAGAGCGTGTGTCATGGATTTTGGTTCAGCCTGGCAGGATCATTTGTCGTTGATCGAGTTCGCTTACAACAACAGCTATCACACTAGTATTGGGATGGCACCTTTTGAAGCGTTGTATGGGCGACGTTGTCGTACTCCACTCTTCTGGAAAGAAGTGGGGGAGAGACAGGCTGAAGGACCGGAGTTTATCCAGCAGGTGATAGACATTGTTGATCAGATCAAGAAACGGATTAAGACTGCACAGGATCGTCAGGCCAGTTATGCTAATATCAAGCGTAGGCCTTTGCAGTTCGAGGTCGGGGAGAAAGTGTTTCTGAGTGTGTCACCTTTCCGCAAGATTCTCAGATTTGGCCTTAAAGGCAAGTTGTCTCCCAGATTTATCGGTCCGTTTGAGATCTTGGAGAGTATTGGCGATTTGGCTTATCGACTAGCATTGCCACCGCATCTATCCAGCATTCACGACGTGTTCCACGTATCTCTGTTGTGACGATATGTGGCGGATGAATCTCATATTCTGCAGCGATCTGAGGTTCAGGTAGACAAGGATTTGACTTATGTTGAGAAACCTCTTCGCATCCTTGATTATAAGGATAAGGTTTTACGGAACAAAGTCATTCCTTTGGTTTTAGTTCAGTGGCAGCGCCGAGGCACTAAGGAAGCTACTTGGGAGCTTGAGGACAGGATGCGTAAAAACCATCCTGAGTTGTTTTGATTTCATTCTTTAAGTTGTATTCAGTTGCAAACTCTGTAAACGTTTGATTTGAATAAAGAATGTTTCTGATTTCTGTATTTGCATTCGGTACTTAAGATCTGATTTCGAGGACGAAATATCTTAAGTGGGGGAGAATGTAGTAGCCCGTGCCCTAATTGAGTAATTAAAGGATTAATGCTAATTAATTGAATTAGGTATCGGACGGATCGGAAGCTCCGAAGGCACGATCGGAAGCTCCGAACAGGATCGGAAGCTCCGATGAGCGATCGGAGGCACCGATCGATATTACGTCAGGCATGACGTGTGGTTGGATCGGAAGCTCCGATCAGGACCGGAAGCTCCGATCACCCCTATCCGGAGTCATCAAGTGATATTTTGACATGTGGCAGATCAGGATCTTCGGAAGCTCCGATGACAGGATCGGACGTTCCGATCGAGGTTCGGACGTTCCGATCAAGGATCGGAAGTTCCGATCGTTGTCTATAAATAGAAGGCCGAGACTTCACTTTCATTTTCCAATTCCGAGTTCTCCTTTCCTTTCTAGTCCTTTTGGAGCTGTTCTAGTCTTCTTAGGCTTGGTCCGGAGGTCGGAGAGGCGTTCAGTAGTCGTAGCGGAGTCGTGCCCAAGTTCTGGAGGCATCGACATCAAAGGGCTAACGACGGACGAAGGTATAGCTTTTGCTCCCTATAAATATTTAGGAGTATGCAATAGCTTAGTTAAGGCTTTTAGAACACTTTAATGATAGTAGTATCATTTGGCAGTGTAGAGGCAGACTATAGGCGTGGACCTAGAGTTGGTAGAGCTTGCACTGTATTGAGGTACGAAAGTACTGTTCGAGATAGCCTGACTGAGTATGCATGTATTATGTGATTGCATGATTTATATGCCATGATATTATGCTGCATTCATTTGCATCTTGCTGTATCTCTTTCGAGATGTCTGTTAGTAGGGTTGTACCCTATCCTGTTAGTGGATGGACTTCCATCGATTTGGGTCCGGCGTATCCACGATTATCTCGGTATGGGAGCCACCTCCTGAAGCGACGGCACAGCGTGCTTCATACCAGGGCCCGGTCTGTCTCTGTTATCTGATCCTTGACCTCGAGTCTATAGGGAGTTCACTTTGCATGCATGTATACTCATACTCTCGCACTGAGCGTTTTATGCTCACGTCTCGTACTCTGTATTTTCTGGACACCCTATTCCATGGGGCAGGTTTGCGATTGGACGAGGAGGGTGGATCCAGGAGGGGCTAGTCAGTGGTTGGCAGCTGGAGCTTCGTCTGGGTTTTATTACTGTTGTTTGGGTTTATACAGCTATTCGATTTGGTTGTATATTATTTGGATAAGTTACAGATTCCTTTTACTTGGGATTGTATAATGTTTATGGTTTCCGCAGTTTTATTCTGATATCTGTTTTATTAAGTTAAATTCCATGCCTAAGTTCTGTTTAGTAGGTGATCCGGGTAAGGGTCACTACAAACCTCTCCAAAACGGAAACAAGATCCAGAAGCTCTACAGCATTTGTCGGTCGAATGGTTCTTCCCGCAATGATCGCACTTCTCCTTCTTCCCAAAACGATCAACACCAGTGGAACCAGAGGAACAAGAAGTAGATTCAGACTTCTTGAAAAACTTCGCTCGGGGACCCAAAGAACTCGCAGGCCTAGACTGAGAGAAAGACCTGTTCCGCCAAATGCTGTCCTCCGCCTGGTGGCAACGGATCACCAAACCCTCATAGGTCATATCATCACCCAACGCCACCTGATCGTGAATCTCCAGGTTAAGACCCTGAAGGAACATATTGTACATCATCTATGAGCTGTCAGCAATCTCGGGGCAATAAGATAACAGATCAAAGAACTTCTGCTGGTACTCGTCAATAGACATGGCTCCCTGTCATAGACTCAGTAACTCTCCCGCCTTCGCGACGGAGTGCAGGAGGAAAATACAACTTCTGAAAAGCTGTGCGGAACTCAGCCCAAGTGGCAACTCCTCACACTGCAACAAAGGGTGCAGAAGTGAATCTCCACCACTTCCGGGCTCACCCATCCAGAAGATAACCAAGTGTCTCCATCTTTTGCTCCTCAGTACAGCGAAATGTCTAAAAATTTGTCTCCATACGATCTAGCCAGTTCTCCGCATCCTTCGGAGACTCTCCACCAACCAAGGGCTTAGAACCCATCTGCAAGAATCAGTGTACGCTAAAACGATATTCATCTCGATGACGATGATGGAGTTCCCGACGACTCTCACGATCATCATCTCTCCAGCGTCCACCTCCACTACCATGGCTACTCTGGTCATCGTAGTTTTCCATCTACAAAAGTACCCCCACGGTTATCTTATGCAGAGTTTAAATCCCAAGATTACTATGCATGCTCTAATACCATAAATGTAGTGACCCTTACCAAGATCACCTACTAAATAGAACTTAGGCATGCAATTAACTTAATTAAACAGTAAACAAGAATTTAACTGCGGAAGCAAATCAATAATACAATCCCAAGGGAAGGAATCTATAAATATCCAAATAGTTATACAACCAAATCGAATGGTGCATCAACCCAATAAAAAATAAAAACCCTAAGAGAAGCTCCAGCTAGCCAACCACTGCCTAGCCCCTCTTGGATCCACTCGCCTCGTCCAAACGCAAACCTGCCCCATGGAATAGGGTTTCCAGAAACCTGCCGACGGAGAGTTCAAACAACTTCAGAGCCTCCGATCCTGGCTTTGGATCGTCCGATCTTGTTCGGATCCTCCAAGCCCTCACTTCGGATCGTCCGAACTCGAGTTTAGCAATTGCGATTAGTTCTTTAATTACCTTATTTGGTTACGGGCTACTACAAAAGGTATGTTCTTTGTCTCTATCGACGATTGGTGTATCAAATTTAATTGAAGAATGTTGTTTTTCTGGATTAGTATTTGAAACGAATTGTCAGCCTCTTCGACTTTATCAAATTCAAGTTGAACCAGAGTTACTTTTGAGAATTAAAGATGCTCAGAAACTTGATCAGAATGTGAAGAATTCAATTGAGAAAGTCCGGTCAGGGCATGTATCCGAATACCAGGTTCGAGATGAACTTCTATATGTAAACAACCGACTTGTAGTGTCTGATATTTCTGATGTGCGACAACAACGTCTGAAAGAGGCGCATTGTAGTCGTTATAGCATTCATCCTGGTGGTAGGAAGATGTACAAACGATCTAAAGACTCAATACTGGTGGAAACAAATGAAGTCGGATATCACTGATTTTGTTTCTCGATGTCTTAATTTCCAGCATGTGAAAGCCGAAAGAAAGAAACCGCCTGGTTTATTGCATAGCTTATTAGTGCCTGAATTGTAGTGACCCGTATCAGTAATTAATGATTAATGAGTATATTAATCATAGGATCATGTTTAGATTAAGTAAAACATGATTAAAAAAATTCCAAATTAATTAACGGAGTCCAAAAATAGATCCAGGACACTCGAAAATGGTGGGCAAGGCTCGGGAGGTTCGGACGCTCCGAACTAGTGTTCAGAGGACCCAAACGTGATCGGAGGCCCGAGGATTTCGGACAATCCGAAGAGGAGTTCGAAGGATCCGAAGAGGATCGGAGGCTCCTTCCGTGTGATCGGAGGACCCGAACAGGGTTAGGGCTTACGTCATCAAATACGTCAGCAAGGTGATGTCATGGCTGACGTCACTGATGGGACTTTGGAGGACCCAAAGTTAGGATAGGACGATCCGATCGTGTTCGGAGGCACCGAAGTCATGATCGGAGGATCCGAACCAGTTTGGAGGGCCCGAAGCCGAGTTCGGATGGCCCGAACGCCGTCTACAAATTGAGGAGCCAAGGTTCATTTGTAACTCGCTCATTTCCTCTCTTCTCTCCCAATTCCTAAGCCTTCTAACTCAGATCTAGGGAGATCTAGGAGTCCTACGGGAAATCCAGAAGTGGCATAGCGATCTAGACGTCGTAGCGGAGCTGTGGCCTAGTTTTGAGACTATCTACAGCAAAGGGCTAACGACGGACGCAAGTATAGCTTTGGCATCCTAAAAATATTTAGGAGTATGCATTAGCTTAGTTAAGGCTTTTAGAGCTTTATTGTTGATGCATGAATATTTGCATTGTAGTAGCAGTAGATTGGACTAGTAGTCTTGGAGTATAGGCCAGGGGAGTTAGGTCTTGACCAGCGGTGTTAGAGGTACGTAAGTACTGACCGAGATAGCCGGCATGATATATTTGCATGTATGTTGCATGAGTATGTGTTATATGTTTATCATGTTTTACCGCCTTAGCACATGCATGATTTTACGTATGACTGCATCCGAAGAGATGTGAGTCATTGAAAGTCTCCATATGGAACGATGATCTCATTTTGGACTCGAGTCAGATATGACAGATTCCATATGGGGCTTGTATCATGTTTTGGATTCGGGTCAGGATGGGGTTGGCTTAGCCCTGATAGAGAGTATATGTGTGCCCCGCGGAGTCGCTCTCTAGCCGGTACTGTATATTCCCTGTGTTTGGGTATCGTGGTGTACCTTGTGGCAGGGCAGGTTTGAGGCTGGATGGTCCGGGCGGCTCTCAGCAGGGTTGAGGATCCGCGAGCATGAGGTGTTAGAGGGTAGGGATTTGTTTACCCTGAACCTTCGATTTGGTTGTACAATGGTATTTTTTCACTTGTGTTATCATCGGTTGTATTCTGCCGATCGGATTTGTTGTATTTTATTATCCGCTCCATAAGCTTTAGAGTATTTTGCATGCTCTTATTCATAAACTCTTATAAGATAGTGGATCCGGGTTGGGTCACTAAATTTTTGGTATCAGAGAGCATTGCACTAGGAATATCGTAAAGCGGATTAGTGATTATATGTTCTTATGCAACAGATGGCAGATTACGATGAGAGCCACGATAGCGGAGGCTGCGGTCGTTGGGGGAATTCGAATGATGGTAGACGTCGTCAAGGACATCCTGAGGAGCACAAGTGAGTGAGCATGCGCAGATTCAAGGAGGTTAGCCCGAAGCCTTTGTCGGGAGTTGAGACAGCTGAAGAGGCGGATGATTGGCTTGAGAGGATGGAGCAGTGTTTCCAGGAGTTCCGTTGCACAGCCGAGGATAGGATGGAGATTCTTGCCTTTATGCTAGAGGGACGCGCAAGGAAGTGGTGGAGATCTACTTCCGCACCATTCATAGCAGCGAGAGGAGTAGCTACTGTTGTGAAAATTCCTCGCAAGCGTACGTGTGTCAAGTTTTAATATAGTGATAAAATCAGATATCGATCCCACAGGGAGTAATTTGAAAATAATCAGTGCTTGTAATTAAAATAATTTAAACTTTATCTAGAAAATCAAACTTTGAGAATTTTGCAAAAAAATAAATTAATCAATGAGTTTTGATAAGCACGCACACAAATTCCAGGTAAAATTCAATCAAAGAAAAATGGTCTAGAGGTTTAGATTTCATCTGGTTTCAACAACAGTCAATCCTAATTAATTAATCTTCATGAATTTCAAAGAATTAATAGCCAAGAACACTTAAGTGTATTATTCCCTCTCCCGAGTGCCGAATAAAATATATCAACTACAGTTCAATTCCAATATACCTATTAAGAATCTACTTGCAGTGATCAATTCAAAACAATATTCTCTTTAAAAAGCTCTGTTAAATTATACACTCTTCCGAACAATATAAATAATTAACAGTGTATTTTCTATTGGTCCTATTCAAAATCTCCTCTCCCGAGTGCCAGATTTCAAATAAATATAACAAATAAATTAGTGATCAGATAATTGAAAAGACAATCAATTCTAGAAAAAAACAATTAATCTAGAAGAAACTCAATTCAATAAAATCAAAAATTAATGAAAGCGTCTACACCAGGTTCCATCCGACCTCTAGACTATAAAAATTTAGTTCATAATCAAATTCTGAATAAAACAAAACATGTTCAAAAATCCAAACATAAATTAAGAATTTAATAAATAAAAGTAAGAAATCAAATCCGTCATCGATGCCGTGTCCGGTCGATCGAACTTCGTCTTCGATTATGCTCTAGATTCTTCCAATAATCTTCACGTTCAAGCTTTTCTCTCTGATATGTGTAATGTGTGTGGCGGCTCCTTTTTTCCAAATCTGATAAAATTCCTTTTTATATCTTCACACAAAAGCCCAACAAAAGCCCAAGAATTTATTCGCGGAAATAATTAAACTTTGAGATGGCAGCGACGGGGCGGGCGCTCCTTAAGTTTGCTCTTTTACTTTCTCTTGTATCAGGAACTTGCGCGATTGCGCTCTTTCTTCTCTTCTTTAGTGCTTCAATAGGCTCTAACGTTGAAAGCCCAAATAAAAAAGCCCATTTAACTCTCTTCTCTTGTCTGTTCGTTCTTTTCTTTTCTTCTTTCTTTTATTATTCTTTTCTCTTCACAAATTCTCATTTTCTTTTCTTTTCCAAATAATTCAATAATTCTCTGCAAGCACAAAAACAACAAAACAACCACATAAATCTGCTCGATACCAATAATTAAAAATAAAACTCATAACTAAATTAAGTGTATAAATTACACTTATCAAATACCCCCAAACTTAGACTTTTTCTAGTCCCGAGAAAACTATTAAAAACCAATAACTCCTAAAAACTCAAATCATCAAAAACTCACAAGAATAGTCAAGAAATATTATGGAGCAATAGCCTCAGCAGTGATTTCAAAAATTCATTTACAATCTCCACCAACCTACTAACACTTGAAAGTTTTAATCATAACCAAAATAACCGCATAAACTCACAATCTCCGCAACTCAAGTTCAAAACACCCTTATCCAAGTTCAATTCAAACATTCATAGATCATGAGGACTTTTCAAGGTAGCATAGGATCAAATATAGGAATATTTATCAAAAACACTCACAAATAAATAAATGCAAAGACTAATAGCGTGTGCATGTTTCGATCAAAATTCATAATCATTAAAAGCATCAATCAACAGTCCATAGGCTAAATTCTTGCAACTCTTCTCCACTAGTATATTGGGCAACTGAGACTCGGTCAATAGGACTTAATTAGCTTATAATGTAAGTTCTGGCTCATGGCTACAAATGAAGGACTAAGAATTCAAAATAAAGAGTAATTTATATTTATGCTCAATCTAACTTTAACTCCTTTCATTGACAATTTCACACTTAGTTTTTCAATTCACACAACTTCTTTCAAAAAAAATTTTATTTTCACAACTTTTTCAAGCCCCTTTTCAACTTTCATTTTTTTTTCTACTACCTCTTTTCGTCTTTTCAATTCATCCACCTCATCATTCCATATTTCGCAAATAAAAACTAGGAGCATAAAATATTTTAGCATTCAAATTACTCCCTTAAAGGTAGGAATTAGCGTATAGGCTATTCAGGTAGTCAATGTAGGACCTTGAAATAATGACGAATGGGGGTTTAATCACACGTTTACACGCATGCTATTCGATTTTCAATAAGCTCAAACAAGGTACTAGGGATAAAATAAATAATGGGTAGCTTGAAAGGCTCAAAAGAATTCAGAAAAATTTCCTAAATCATCCCTAATCTCAATTTTACCCGTATTTCGCCTCGAAGAGTGTTTGAACTAGTTCTAGACAAGTTTCAATACACAATTAATTCATACAAAAATCAATCAGTGCAGAAAAAATAATCATCAGCAGTAAACGATGATTTTCACAACAAATTCAGATTTTTCCGTACCTCACTGTACTAATATACATGTAGGCTCAAATGGGCAACTAAGAATAATTTTTTTTTTTTCAAAAAAATTCAGGCCCAAAATTCCAAATAATGCCTTTATCATCTCTATGTATGTATGTCTCAAAAATCAGATTCAAGTATTAATCACAGAGTATATAAGAAATTATTCATTCAATTGGTTCCATTTTTTTCAAAAATATTTGTCAGATAGGTAGACGATCATGGATTTTAGTTATAGCACAAAATTTTTCATCATTAGCCATGCTTCCATATATTTCTTGACTTATTTTCAATTCTCAACTTGTAACGCCCTGTTTTTATCTTAAATGAGTTTATTTGAGTTAATCAGAGATTACAGAGTTCTCGAGCCGGTTTGATTTTGATCAGGGTCCTTTTTGCAAATTTTGGAAATTTCAGGGACTAAAATGCAAATATGGAATTTTATATATTATCTACAACTTGATTGGATTGAGAATGGTCTTCTTCTCCTCCTCCTTTCCTTCTCCATGCCTCCAACCTCCATTAGAGAGCCAAACGTGAGTTTGGAGCTTTCAAAATCCAGTCCGAGCTCGATCCGTCCGTTAGAAATTAATTCTGAAGGCAGATTATCGATCACTGCAGTGAGAGCTCTGTTATATTGTAAGTATTTCTCCGATCGGATATGTTTTGTTTTTCGGAGGTTGTTAGAATCGATTTAGATTCTAGTATGTTGTTCTAGACAGAGTTCTGATCGTTTATTATCTGTCGGTTTTGAATTAGAGCGAAGTCCGGATTTGTTATGATTTTTGGAAGCCATTTTCGAAAATGTGGATTTTGAGATTGATGGGTTTGCTTTGTTATTGTTGTTTTGGCATTGAATTGAGTTGTTATCAGTATTGAACTGCTGTCTGCGTTGCCGGTTTGTTCAGTTTATAGCCGTTATGCCGTCGGTTTGAGTTTTGGGTTTTCGAATCGTTTTTGTATTGATTGAAGTCTTGGTGTGTGAGTGATCGTGGTTGTTGATCAACTCTTGAATTCTTACAGATTCGTTCGGAATTGTCAAGCCCAGAGTTAGCAGCTGTTTGATCGTTTTAGAGAATTGGACGAAGAACGGTATAAAGAGTTTTCCTTGAACCGTTGCCTTGTTGTTGTTAGATTGTGTAGTTGTTTATACAATCTCTTTTGTAACTTATCCAGAGTTGGAGCTACTGCATTGCAAGGTAAAAAAGCAGTCATCGTAGCGGGATAGCATACTCGGGACTGTTGGTTCTCGAGTTTCCCTTTTTAAATCACATATTGCATTGATACTTGTTCTAGCACGTGGAACTTGTAATTGTTGATTGATTGAGTTTTGTTATGTGGCTTATGTTTATGTTTCTGTTATGCATGCATCTTGAGCCTACTTTGATTTCAGCGCGCAGAACCGCCCTTTTTGTTAGACGTTTGGGAACTATGATTGAGTGGCCTAGGTTGTAGTATTTCGCCTAGTGCTAGCATACTCATTATGGTTGCTCAAAGTCTAGAGGAGTGGGATACGTGGCACCACCTCGATTGGGAGAGTCGGTGAGTCGTTACGTGATCTCATCCTCGGGATCCCAAAAGCAGAGCAATACTCCCGTGTTTATCAGAAGTGAGACTCGGTTTAGAAGTTGAATTAGCATGTTTATCTAGTTTAAGATTGAAGCATGTTAGAACTCGAACTTGATATGTTTTGTTATTCGAATTAGTTTGTATTCGGATTGTAATCTGAAATCGAAGTATGTTGTTGCTTTATCGATTTAGACTTCTGGTTGTTTTTAGGCCTTCTGAAAGCATGACTTGTTATGGCATGTTTCCCTACACCCTGTTATTACATTTGTATTTGAAGGCATGTCGGACCAAGCGCGGAATCTTTTTTTTTCGGCAGCCTGAGCATTTTCTGCCCAGGCCTTCCGCGCGCGGGCGAGGCGTTCCTCGCGCGCGCGCGAGGCCTCCGTTGGGCCTCTGAATTGTTTGCCCGCGCGCCCGCAAGCTTGGTACCTCGCGCGGGCGCGGGCCTTTTAAAAAAAAAAAAAAAAAAAAAAAAAAACTTTAATTGTTTTACTCTTGGATCTTGTTCCTTACTCGATGTTTAATCCGAGATTAGTGGTTTACAATCGAGTCTCACATTAAGTGGTATCAGAGCTTTAAGATTCTTGGTCGAACTAGAGTGAGCGGGGTAGATCGAGTTGTGTGTAATGACTCCTCGCATGTGTTGAATTATTTAATTGTGTACTTAATTCCATGCAAGCATGCTTTATTTTTTGAGCATTAATTGAATTGCATGGTTGTGTGATTTAAATTAATAAAGCATGATCTACTTGAGATATAACTGTTTCTGTTCTCGACTGGTATTCGGTATTCCAAGCGGTTGTAAGGGCACTGATGGTAGCGATTGAGATATCTCGTGTGCTAACCTTTGATTATCAGATGGGTCCTCGTCTAGTGATAAACAGAAACACACCACCAGTTATCCCTGCGACTGAACAAGCTAGCACTGAGGTTGATCAGTTGGATGCTTCAGCAACTCCTATGGAAACCTTGCTGAAGAGGTTTCAGTCATTCAATCCGCCATTGTTGATGGGTTCAGAAAATCCAGTTGACTGTGAGAGTTGGTTGGATGATATGGATCAGTTGTTTGAATCCATTGACTACAACAGATGACCGCCGAATCAGGTTAGTAATTCATCAGCTGCGTGGTGGTGCTAAGAGCTGGTGGATCATGACAAAGAAAGCAATTGAGAGTAGAGGTACAGAGGTTACTTGGACTCTTTTTAAATCTGAATTTTATAAGCGGTTTTTCCCTATCTCGTATCGTAAGGAAAGGGAGCAGAGTTTGCAAATCTGAGACAAGGGAATCTGAACATTGAAGAGTACGGGGCTAAGTTCGATAGTTTTTGCATTTTGCACCGCTAATTGCCGGAGATGAAGAAGCTAAGGCAGATCAGTTCATCAACGGGTTGAACCACGATGTCTTCACGTAGGTTAATACCAACAGGCCTAGCAACTTTGCGATGCCATGAATTACGCAAAGGGAGCAGAAGCAGGCTTGTGGAGGCAAAGAGGTAATCAGGGGGCACCTCACAGCAGAGGCAGTATCAAAACCAACCATCTCAGTACCAGAATCAGCAACCTCAACATCAGAACCAGCAGCAGAGGTATGAAGGTGGAAACAGTGGGGGAAACAGAAAGGATCAGTACAAGGCAAGAGGTAAACAGTTCAAGAGACAGGGGAACAGTTCGTCCAGTTCCAGTGGTTCGAAGCAATTCGGTTCAGGACCGAGTTCTGGGTCATCATCCTTGTACTGCAGCAAGTGTGGAGGAAGACACTCACCGGATCAGTGTGTGGGAGTCTTCGGCAATTGTAACACATGGCAGCAACCCGACACTTCTCTAAAGTGTGCCCTCAACGTAATAGAGATAGAGCTCAAAGTGGGAGTTCGTCGAGCCTGCAGCTCAGCCGAAGAGGCATCGTCTGCAGTGCACTCTTTCCAACCCCAGCAACAGCAGAATAGACAAGGAGGTAGCTCTAGTGCAAATCAGCCTCCGAGACAGCAAGCACGAGTCTTTGCATTGACAGAGGATCAGGCTCAGGCAGCACCTGACGATGTCAAAGCAGGTAACTGTTCGATTTTCGGTCATTCTGCTCATGTCTTGATAGATACAGGTGCTTCCCATTCCTTTATCTCTAAGAAATATGTGTTATTGCATGCTTTGCCAACTGAATTGTTGTCTACAGTAGTAGCTGTTACTTCACCTTTGGGTGGAGGAATTGTTTCTGTCCGACTAGTCAGGAACTGTGAACTTTGTTTTGAGGGGAATTTGTTAGAATTTGACTGTATTGTACTTGGGCTGTCAGATTTTGATTGTATTGTCGGGATAGATGTTTTAACCAAGTACAGGGCGACAGTTGATTGTTTTCTGAAGGTTGTCAGGTTCAGACCTGAAATGGCAGACGAGTGGAAATTCTTTGGTAAGGGTTCTCGATCTAGAATCCTTTGATTTTAGTGTTATCTATGACTCGTTTGTTACTGAGAGGTGCAGAAAGATTTTGGTTTATGCGGTTGATGTACTGAAATCTAGCCCAGCTTTGGTTGACTTACCAGTGGTTAGAGATTTTGCTGATGTGTTTCCGGAAGATGTTCCAGGATTGCCACCCATTCGAGAGGTTGAATTCAGCATTGACTTAGTGCCAGGTACTCACCTATTTCAAAAGCTCCTTATCGTATGGCACTTGTTGAATTGAGAGAGTTGAAGGAGCAATCTGAGGATTTGATTGCCAAGGGATACATCAGACCTAGTGTATCGCCTTGGGGTGCTCCTGTTCTATTCGTTCGGAAGAAGGATGGTTCTATGCGGCTCTATATCGACTACCGCCAATTGAATCAGGCTACAGTTAAGAACAGATATCCTTTACCCCGAATAGATGACTTGTTTGATCAACTGCAGGGTTCTTCTGTCTACTCTAAGATTGATCTGAGGTCAGGCTACCATCACTGAGAGTGCGAGAGGAAGATGTTCCTAAGACCGCATTCAGAAAGAGGTATGGTCACTTTGAGTTTATAGTCATGCCGTTCGGTTTGACTAACGCTCCAGCTATTTTTATGGGTTTGATGAACCGTATCTTTCAGCGTTATTTAGATGAGTTCGTCATTATCTTCATCGAGGATATTCTTATCTACTCGAAGAACCGTACTGACCATGCAGAGCACTTGAGAATCGTCTTGCAGATTTTACGAGTTGAACAGTTGTTTGCCAAGCTATCGCAATGCGAATTCTGGTTAGATCGAGTTGTCTTTCTAGGTCATATTTATTTCTGAAGATGGGATTTCTGTCGATCCAAGCAAAATTGAAGCGGTTATGAATTGGCCGAGACCGACATCAGTACCTGAGATCCGAAGCTTCATGGGTTTAGCTGGTTATTACCGTCGTTTCATCGAGGGTTTTCTCGTCTATTGCCAAGCCTATTACCCAGCTGACTCAGAAGAATGTGCCGTTTGTCTGGACTTCAGATTGTGAGGCTAGCTTTGTTGATCTGAAGAGGAGACTGACCAGTGCTCCAATTCTTTCTATTCCGAAGGGTACTGGAGGTTTCACAGTGTATTGTGATGCTTCTAACCGAGGTTTGGGTTGTGTTCTTATGCAGCATAAGCATGTGATAGCGTATGCATCGAGCAGCTGAAACCGCACGAGACCTCGTTATCCTGTTCATGATCTTGAACTTGCAGCAATTTTATTTGCTTGAAGATCTGGCCGTCACTATCTTTATGGTGAGTCTTTCGAGTTCTTTTATGATCATAAGAGTCTTAAGTATTGTTTTCACAGGCAGAGCTGAATATGAGACAGAGAAGATGGTTAGATCTGTTGAAGGATTTCGACTGTGGATCAAGTATTATCCAGGGAAGTCGAATGAAGTTGCAGATGCTTGAGCCGAAACTTTGTTCTTTATCTCTTTCAACTATCGTGTTTCTCAGTTGGTCGATGATTGTTGCACTTCTGGTTTAAGTTTGAAACAGATAGGGAGACTATCAGAGTGTTTTCTATTCAAGCCGAGCCGAGTTGTTTGTTGCAATCAGAGAAGCACAGAAGTCTGAGCCGAGCATTCAGGTTTCAGTAGAGAAAGTCAGAACTGGGCATCAGTCAGAATTCCAGGTTAGAGATGACGTTTTGTTTGTGAATAACCGTATAGTTGTGCCTGATATTTCGGAGTTGAGACAGTGTATTCTCCGAGAGGCTCATTGCAGTCGGTTTAGCGTTCATCCTGGAGGTCGTAAGATGTACAACGATCTGAAGAGTCAGTTCTGGTGGAAGAGAATGAAGGACATGTTGCGAGATTTGTATCTCGGTGTTTGAATTGTCAGCAAGTGAAAGCAGAGCGGAAGTGACCAGGTGGTCTTTTGCACAGACTATCTGTTCCTGAATGGAAATGGGATCACATTTCTATGGATTTTGTCACGAAGCTACCACGATCCGTTCGAGGATGCGATGCTATTTGGGTAGTGATCGACCCGATTGACGAAGTCTGCGCGTTTTATTTCCTTACAGGATGACGTATCGTCATGATCAGATGGCTGAGTTGTACGTTAGCAATGTTGTGAGATTGCATGGTGTGCCGAAGTCGATCGTTTCAGACAGAGATCCTAGATTCACTTCGCACTTCTGGCATAGTTTGCAAGAGGCGCTTGGTACTCGATTGCATCTGAGTACAACTTATCATCCTCAGACAGATAGACAGTCAGAGCGGACTATCCAGACGTTGGAGGATACCACGAGCGGTAGTGCAAGACTTTGGCACTAGTTGGCAGGATTCTTTGCCTCTTGTCGAGTTTTCTTACAACAACAGCTTCCAAGCGAGGATCGGTATGGCGCCTTTTGAGGCTTTGTATGGAAGAAAGTGCCGATCTCCGTTGTTTTGGGATGAATTGTCCGAGTCACCAGATTTGGGACCGGAGATGCTTAGAGATTTGGCAGAGCAGGTTAAGATCATTCAGACCAGAATGAAGTCAGCTCAAGATAGAAAGGCGAAGTATGCGAATGTCAACGTCGACCTCTGAGTTTTGAGCAGGGAGACCATGTATTCCTTAAGATTTCTCCGTTCAGAGGCACCGTCAGATTCGGTAAGAGAGGAAAGTTATCTCCGAGATTCATCGTCCGTACGAGATTCTTGAGAAGATAGGCGTCTTGCCTACAGACTTGCACTTCCTCCGTCTTTATCTGGTATTCACGACGTTTTTCACGTCTCTATGCTGCGAAAGTATCAACCAGATATTTTTCATATCCTTCAGCCTGCCGAAGCCGAGTTAGACAGACCTTGAGCTATTTTGAGCGACTGATTCAGATCCTTGATCGGAAAGAAAAGCAACTCAGAACCAAGTTGATTCCGTTGGTGAAAGTGCAGTGGAGCCGTCACGGAGTCGAGGAAGTGACTTGGGAGACAGAAATCTGACATGAGACAACGTTTTCCAGATTTGTTCGGATGACGTGAGTTCTTCTTACTGTCTTTAGTTCTTTATTCTATCTTATGAGTTGTGGTTCTCGTTGATTTCGAGGACGAAATCTCTTCTTAGTGGAGGAGAATTTTAACGCCCTATTTTTATCTTAAATGAGTTTATTTGAGTTAATCAGAGATTACAGAGTTCTCGAGCCGGTTTGATTTTGATCAGGGTCCTTTTTGCAAATTTTGGAAATTTCAGGGACTAAAATGCAAATCTGGAATTTTATATATTATCTACAAACTGAATGGATTGAGAATGGTCTTCTTCTCTTCCTCCGTTCCTTTCTCCACGCCTCCAACCTCCCATTAGAGACCAAAACGTGAGTTTGGAGCTAGCTTTCAAAATCCAGTCCGAGCTCGATCCGTCGGTTAGAAATTAATTCTGAAGGCAGATTATCGATCACCTGCAGTGAGAGCTCTTGTTTATATTGTAAGTATTTCTCCGATCGGATATGTTTTGTTTTTCGGAGGTTTGTTAGAATACGATTTTAGATTTCTAATATGTTGTTCTAGACCAGAGTTCTGGATCGTTTATTATCTGGCGGTTTTGAAATTAGAGCGACGTCCGGATTTGTTATGATTTTTGGAAGCCATTTTTCGAAAATGTGGATTTTGAGATTGGATGGGGTTTTGCATTTGTCCCTAATTGTGTATTGGGCATTGAATTGAGTTGTTATCAGTATTGATACTGCTGTCTGCGACAGTTGCAGCGGTTTGTTCAGTTTATAGCCGTTATGCCGTCGGTTTGAGTTTTGGGTTTTCCGAATCGTTTTTTGTATTGATTGAAATCTTGTGTGTGAGTGATCTGTGGTTGTTGATTCAAAAACTCTTGCAATTCTTACGAGATGTCGTTCGGAATTGTCAAGCCCAGAGTTAGCAGCTGTTTGATCGTTTCAGAGAATTGGTCGAAGAAACGGTATTAAAGAGTTTTCCTTGAACCGTTGCCTTTGGTTGGTTGTTAGATTTGTGTGTAGTTGTTGTATATCCAATCTCTTTTTGTAGCTTATCCAGAGTTGGAAGCTTACTACTGCATTGCAAGGTTATAAAAAAGCCGTCATCGTAGCGGTAGAGGATTAGCATACTCGGACTGTTGGTTCTCGAGTTTCCCTTTTTTAAAATCACATATTTGCATTGATACTTGTTCTAGCACGTGGAACTTTTAATTGTTGATTGATTGAGTTTTGTTATGTGGCTTATGTTTATGTTTCTGTTATGCATGCATCTTGAGCCTACTTTGATTTCAGCGGGCAGAACCGCCCTTTTTGTTAGACGTTTGGGAACTATGATTGAGTGGCCTAGGTTGTAGTATTTCGCCTAGTGCTAGCATACTCATTATGGTTGCTCAAAGTATAGAGGAGTGGGATACGTGGCACCACCTCGATTGGGAGTGTCGGTGAGTCGTTACGTTATCTCATCCTCGGGATCCCAAAAGAAGAGCAATACTCCCGTGTTTATCAGAATCGATATCCTGGTTTTAAAGACATGCATATCATTAACTTCGACTTGAATATGTGGTTTGATAGCATGTTGTGTATTCATTACTTGATATGTTGCTTTTACTGGGATTATCATCTCTCACCGGTTATCCCGCTGTTGCTTTGTTTTGTATGTGTACTTGGCAACAGGTGGGGCAGGAACAAGTCAGAAGAGCATGGTTAGCTTCGAGGGCAAGTAGTAGAAGTGAGACTCGGTTTAGAAGTCGAATTAGCATGTTTATCTAGTTTAAGATTGAACCATGTTAGAACTCGAACTTTATATGTTTTGTTATTCGAATTAGTTTGTATTCGGATTGTAATCTGAAATCCAAGTATGTTGTTGCTTTATCGATAAGACTTCTGGTTGTTTTTATGCCTTCTGAAAGCATGACTTGTTATGGCATGTTTCCCTACACCCTGTTGATTGCATTTGTATTTGAAGGCATGTCGGACCAAGCGCGGAATCTTTTTTTTCGGCAGCCTGAGCATTTTCTGCCCAGGCCTTCCGCGCGAGTGCGAGGCCTCCGTTGGGCCTCTGAATCGTTTGCCCGCGCGTGCGCGAGCTTGGTACCTCGCGCGGGCGCGGGCCTTTTAAAAAAAAAAATAAAAAAAATAAAAAAAATAAAAACCTTGAATTGTTTTACTCTTGGATTCTTGTTCGCTTACTCGTTGTTTAATCTGAGATTAGTGGTTTAGAATCGAGGTCTCACATTAAGTGGTATCAGAGCTTTAAGATTCTTGGTCGAACTAGAGTGAGCGGGGTAGATCGAGTTTGTGTGTAATGACTCCTCGCATGTGTTGAATTATTTAATTGTGTACTTAATTCCATGCGAGCATGCTTTATTGTTTGAGCATTAATTGAATTACATGGTTGTGTGATTTAAATTAATAAAGCATGATCTACTTGAGATATAACTGTTTCTGTTCTCGACTGGTATTCGGTAATTCCAAGCGGTTGAAAGGGCACTGATGGTAGCGATTGAGATATCTCGTGTGCTAACCTTGATTATCAGATGGTCCTCGTCGAGTGATAACAGAAACACACCACCAGTTATCCCGGCGACTGAACAAGCTAGCACTGAGGTTGATCAGTTGGATGCTTCAGCAACTCCTATGGAAACCTTGCTGAAGAGGTTTCAGTCGTTCAATCCGCAATTGTTGAAGGGTTCAGAAAATCCAGTTGACTGTGAGAGTTGGTTGGATGATATGGATCAGTTGTTTGATTCCATTGACTACACAGATGACCGCCGAATCAGGTTAGTAATTCATCAGCTGCGTGGTGGTGCTAAGAGCTGGGGATCATGACAAAGAAAGCAATTGAGAGTAGAGGTACAGAGGTTACTTGGACTCTTTTTAAATCTGAATTTTATAAGCGGTTTTTCCCTATCACGTATCGTAAGGATAAGGGAGCAGAGTTTGCAAATCTGAGACAAGGGAATCTGAACATTGAAGAGTACGTGGCTAAGTTCGATAGTCTGTTGCATTTTGCACCGCTAATTGCCGGAGATGAAGAAGCTAGGTCGATCAGTTCATCAACGGGTTGAACCCCGATGTCTTCACGTTGGTTAATACCAACTGGCTAGCAACTTTGCGGATGCCATGAATTACGCAAAGGGAGCAGAAGCAGGCTTGTGGAGGCAAAGAGGTAATCAGGGGGCAATCCTCTAGCAGCAGATGGCGTATCAGAACCAACCATCTCAGTACCAGAAATTCAGCCACCTCAACATCAGAACCAGAAGCAGAGCAGCAGAGGTATAAAGGTGGAAACAGTGGGGATAACATGAAAGGATCAGTACAAGGCAAGAGGTAAACAGTTCATAGAGACAGCAGGGAGGGAACAGTTCGTTCAGTTCCAGTGGTTCGAGAGCAACAATTCGGTTCAGGGACCGAGTTCTGGGTCATCATCATTGTACTGCAGCGAGTGTGGAGGAAGAAGACACTCACCAGATCAAGTGTGTGGGGAGACGTCTTCGGCAATTGTAACCCTTGTCAGCAACAGGGACACTTTCTCTAAAGTGTGCTCCTCTCAAACGTAATAGAGATAGAGCTCAGAGTGGGGAGTTCGTCGAGTCATGCAACTCAAGCCGGAGAGGACATGTCATCTTGCAGTGCAAACTACTTTCCAACCCTAGCAACGAGAACACAGAATAAGAACAAGGGAGGTAGCTCTAGTGCAAATCCAGGCCTCCGAGACAGAAAGCACGAGTCTTTGCATTGTACAGAGGATCCAGGCTCAGGCAGCACATGACGTTGTCATATCAGTGTATACTGTTCGATTTTCGGTCATCCTGCTCATGTACTTGATAGATACAGGTGCTTCCAATTCCTTTATCTATGAGAAAGAAATACTGTGTTTATTGCAATTGCTTTGAAACAACTGAATTTGTTGCCTAACCTGTAGTAGCTGTTACTTCCACCTATTTGGGTGGAGGAATTGTTTCTGTCCGACTTGTCAGGAAACTGTGAACTTTGTTTTTTAGGGGAATTTGTTAGAATTCGACTGTATTGTACTTGGGATGTGCAGATTTTGATTGATATTGTCGGGATAGATGGCTTTAACGCAAGTACAGGGGTCGACAGTTGATTTGTTATCTGAAGGTTGTCAGGTTCAGACCTGAAATGGCAGACGAGTGAAATTCTTTGGTAAGGAGTTCTCGATCTAGAATTCCTTTGATTTCTGTGTTAGCTATGACTCGTTTGTTACAGAGACGGTGCAGAAGGATTTTTGGGTGTTGCGGTTGATGTACTGAAATACTAGCCAGCTTGGGTTGACTTACCAGTGGTTAGAGATTTTGCTGATGTTGTTTCCGGAAGATTGTTCCTGGATTGCCCAACCCATTACGATGAGGGTTGAATTCAGCATTGACTTAAGTGCCAGGTACTCCAACCTATTTCACAAAGCTCCTTATCGTATGCGACTTGTTGAATTGAGAGAGAGTTGAAGGAGCAGCGTTTGAGATTTGATTGCCCATAGGTATACATCAGACCTAGTGTATCGGGCCATTGGGGTGCTCCTGTTTCTAATTCGTTCGGAAAGAAGGCAATGGTTCTATGCGGCTCTATATCAACTAAGCCCAAATTTGGAATCAGGCTACAGTGTAAGAACAGATATCCTTTACCCCGAATAGTGGACTTGTTTGAATCAACTGCAGGGTTCTTATGTCTACTCTACTAAGAGTGATCTGAGGTCAGGCTTACCATCCATCTGGAGTGTGCGAGAGGGAAAGATGTTCCTAAGGACCGCATTCAGAACGAGTCTATGGTCACTTTGAGTTTATACTCGTCACTGCTCTCCCCGTTCGGTTTGACTAACGCTCCCAAGCTATTGTTTTATGGGTTTGATGAACCGTATCTTTCAGCGTTATTTAGATTGAGTTCGTCATTATCTTCATCGATGATATCTTATCTACCCCCCCCCCCCCCAATCGAAGAACCGTTACTGTACATGCAGTGCAACTTGAGAATCGTATTGCAGCATTTAATGAGTTGAGCAGTTGTTTTGCCAAAGCTATCGAAAATGTCGAATTATGGTGTAGGATTCGTGTTGTCCTTTCTCGGTACATATTTATTTCTGAAGATGGATTTCCTGTCGATACACCAGCAAAAAATTCGAAGTGGTTAGGAATTGGCCTAGACCGACATCAGTACCTGAGATCCGAAGCTTCATGGGTTTAGCTGGTTATTACCGTCGTTTCAATCGAGGGACGTTTCTCGTCTATTGACAAGCCTATTACCCATAAGCTGACTCAGGTTGAATGCGCCTTTTTGTCTGGACTTTCAGATTGTGAGGCTAGCTTTGTTGATCTGAAGAGGAGGACTGACCAGTGCTCCAATTCTTTCTTATGCGCGATAGGGTACTGGCGGTTTGCACAGTGTATTGTGATTGCTTCTAACCGAGGGTTGGGTTGTTGTTCTTATGCTGCAGAAGCATGTGATAGCGTATGCATTCGATGGCAAGCTGAAACCAGCAACGAGACTCGTTAGCCGGTTCATTGATCTTGAACTTGCAGGCAATTGTATTGCTTTGAAGATCTTGGCCGTCACTATCTTTTATGGTGAGTCCTTTCGAGAATCTTTTCTGATCATAAGCAGTCTTAAAGTACTTGGGTTTTCACTAGGCCAGAGCTGAATATGAGACAGAGAAGATGGTTAGATCTGATGAAGGATTTCGACTGTGAGATCAAGAGTATTATCCAGGAAATCGAATGGAGTCAGTTTCGCAGACTGACCCTTGCAGGCCAAAAGCCTTTTGTTCTCTTATCTCTCTTCAATCATATCGGTGTTTTCTCAGTTGGTCGACTGATTAGTTGCACTTCTGGTTTAGAGTTTGAAACAGATAGGGAGACTATCAGATGTGTTTATTGCTATTCAAAGCCGAGCAGGAGTTGTTGGTTGCAAGCAGGAGAAGCACAGAAGTCTGATCCGAGCATTCAGGTTTCAGTATATGAAAGTCCAACTGTGGCATTCAGTCAGAATTCAAGGTTAGAGATCGACGTTTTGTTTGTTGAATAACCGGATTGTTGTGCCTGATTATTTCGGAAGTAGGTGGAGAGTTCTGGAGTCGAGACAGGGTATTCGCCGAGAGGGCTCATTGCAGTCGGTTTAGAGTTCATCCTGGAGGTCGTGAAGATTGTACAATACCGGTCTGAAGTGTCAGTTCTGGTGGATAGAGCAATGAAGGCTTACCGATGTGGCGATATTTTGTAGCTCGGTGTTTTTGAATTGTCTGCAAGTGAGGTGGAAAGCAAGGAGAGCGGGAAGCGACCAGGTGTTCTTTTGCACAGCCTAAATCTGTTTCCTGAATGGAAATGGGATCACATTTCTAATTGGGATTTTGTCACGAAAGCTACCACGATCCGTTGAGGATGCGATGATCTATTTGGGTAGTGATCGACCGAATTGACGAAGTCTGCGCATGTTATTCCTTAACAGGTGTTGAAGTATCGTCATGATCAGATGGCTGAGTTGTCATGTTAAGCAATGTTGTGAGATTGCATGGTGTGCCGAAGGCCGATTCGTTTCAGACAGAGAATCCTAGATTCACGTCGCACTTTCTTGCATAGTTTTGAGCAGAGGCGCTTGGTACTCGATTGCATCCTGAGTAAAGCTTATCATCTCCTCAGACAGAGGGACAGTCCAAAACAGGACTATCCAGACGTTGGTGGATATGCTGCGATCGGTAGTGCCCTAGGACTTTGGCACTAGTTGACAGGATTACACTTTGTCCTCTTGTCGAGTTTTCTTACAACAGCAGCTTCCAAGCGAGTATCGGTATGGCGCCTTTTGAGGCTTTGTATGGTATAAAGTGCCGATCTCCGTTGTTTTGGGATGAATTGTCCGAGTCACCAGATTTGGGACCGGAGATGCTTAGAGATATGGCAGAGCAGGTTAAGATCATTCAGACCAGAATGAAGTCAGCTCAAGATAGACAGGCGAAGTATGCGAATGTCAGACGTCGACCTCTGAGTTTTGAGCAGGGAGACCATGTATTCCTTAAGATTTCTCCGTTCAGAGGCACCGTCAGATTCGGTAAGAGAGGAAAGTTATCTCCGAGATTCATCGGTCCGTACGAGATTCTCGAAAAGATAGGCGATCTTGCCTACAGACTTGCACTTCCTCCGTCTTTATCTGGTATTCACGACGTTTTTCACGTCTCTATGCTGCGAAAGTATCAACCAGATATTTCTCATATCCTTCAGCCTGACGAAGCCGAGTTAGACGAGACCCTGAGCTATTTTGAGCGACCGATTCAGATCCTTGATCGGAAAGAAAAGCAACTCAGAACCAAGTTGATTCCGTTGGTGAAAGTGCAGTGGAGCCGTCACGGAGTCAAGGAAGCGACTTGGGAGACAGAATCTGACATGAGACAACGTTTTCCAGAGTTGTTCGGATGACGTGAGTTCTTCTTACTGTCTTTAGTTCTTTATTCTATCTTATGAGTTGTGGTTCTCGTTGATTTCGAGGACGAAATCTCTTCTTAGTGGAGGAGAATTGTAACGCCATGTTTTTATCTTAAATGAGTTTATTTGAGTTTAAGAGATTACAGAGTTCTCGAGACGGTTTGATTTTGATCAGGTTCCTTTTTGCAAATTTTGGAAATTTCAGGGACTAAAATGCAAATATGGAATTTTATATATTATCTACAACTTGATTGGATTGAGAATGGTCTTCTTCTCCTCCTCCTTTCCTTCTCCACGCCTCCAACCTCCATTAGAGAGCCAAACGTGAGTTTGGAGCTTTCAAAATCCAGTCCGAGCTCGATCCGTCCGTTAGAAATTAATTCTGAAGGCAGATTATCGATCACTGCAGTGAGAGCTGTTATATTGTAAGTATTTCTCCGATCGGATATGTTTTGTTTTTCGGAGGTTGTTAAAATCGATTTAGATTCTAGTATGTTGTTCTAGACAGAGTTCTGATCGTTTATTATCTGTCGGTTTTGAATTAGAGCGACTCCGGATTTGTTATGATTTTTGGAAGCCATTTTCGAAAATGTGGATTTTGAGATTGATGGTTTTGCTTTGTTATTGTTGTTTTGGGCATTGAATTGAGTTGTTATCAGTATTGAACTGCTGTCTGCGTTGCCAGTTTGTTCAGTTTATAGCGTTATGCTGTCGGTTTGAGTTTTGGGTTTTTGATCGTTTTTGTATTGATTGAAGTCTTGGTGTGTGAGTGATCGTGGTTGTTGATCAACTCTTGAATTCTTACAGATTCGTTCGGAATTGTCAAGCCCAGAGTTAGCAGCTGTTTGATCGTTTCAGAGAATTGGACGAAGAACGGTATAAAGAGTTTTCCTTGAACGTTGCCTTGTTGTTGTTAGATTGTGTAGTTGTTTATACAATCTCTTTTGTAGCTTATCCAGAGTTGGAGCTACTGCATTGCAAGGTTAAAAGCAGTCATCGTAGCGGGATAGCATACTCGGGACTGTTGGTTCTCGAGTTTCCCTTTTTAAATCACATATTGCATTGATACTTGTTCTAGCACGTGGAACTTGTAATTGTTGATTGATTGAGTTTTGTTATGTGGCTTATGTTTATGTTTCTGTTATGCATGCATCTTGAGCCTACTTTGATTTCAGCGGGCAGACCGCCCTTTTTGTTAGACTTTTGGGAACTATGATTGAGGCCTAGGTTGTAGTATTTCGCCTAGTGCTAGCATACTCATTATGGTTGCTCAAAGTCTAGAGGAGTGGGATACGTGGCACCACCTCGATTGGGAGAGTCGGTGAGTCGTTACGTGATCTCATCCTCGGGATCCAAAAAGCAGAGCAATACTCCGTGTTTATCAGAATCGATATCCTGGTTTTAAAGACATGCATATCATTAACTTCGACTTGAATATGTGGTTTGATAGCATGTTGTGTATTCATTACTTGATATGTTGCTTTTACTGGGATTATCATTCTCACCGGTTATCCGGCTGTTGCTTTGTTTTGTATGTGTACTTGGCAACAGGTGGGGCAGGAACAAGTCAGAAGAGGCATGGTTAGCTTCGAGGGCAAGTAGTAGAAGTGAGACTCGGTTTAGAAGTCGAATTAGCATGTTTATCTAGTTTAAGATTGAAGCATGTTAGAACTCGAACTTTATATGTTTTGTTATTCGAATTAGTTTGTATTCGGATTGTAATCTGAAATCGAAGTATGTTGTTGCTTTATCGATTTAGACTTCTGGATGTTTTTAGGCCTTCTGAAAGCATGACTTGTTATGGCATGTTTCCCTACACCCTGTTATTGCATTTGTATTTGAAGGCATGTCGGACCAAGCGCAGAATCTTTTTTTTTCGGCAGCCTGAGCATTTTCTGCCCAGGCCTTCCGCGCGCGGGCGAGGCGTTCCTCGCGCGCGTGCGAGGCCTCCGTTGGGCCTCTGAATCGTTTGCCCGCGCGTGCGCGAGCTTGGTACCTCGCGCGGGCGCGGGCCTTTTAAAAAAAAAAAAAAAAAAAAAAAACAACCTTGAATTGTTTTACTCTTGGATTCTTGTTCGCTTACTCGTTGTTTAATCCGAGATTAGTGGTTTAGAATCGAGGTCTCACACAACTCAACTCAACTAACACTCATAAACTCAACAAAAAATTTACCTATGAAGCACAATAAAATTCAACTACTTAACTATCAACCAAACAACTAAATCAAACATTGATTAACCCCCCAAACTTAATGTAATCATTGTCCGAATCATTAAAAACAAGAAAAAGAACAAGGGACATGGAATGCGTACCTTCGACACCGAGCATCAGTACCCGGCGTTATCAATTTCATGAAAAATAATTCGCAACCTTAATACCAAGGTGGAGATGAGAAAGACATGAACATCCGATTCAACCTGAAAAGAATACATGCACACGATAAAGACAGATACGAAAGCCAAAGCATGCAAGAAAATATACAACACTTAATGTATAGAAAAAAAAATGAGTGAAAAGAAGGAGTGCTCATTGTGACAAGCCCAAGAAAGTCGTTGGAGAGGAGCTATTGCTCATTAAAATGCAGCAGCTGGGAACTGAATTGCGCATGGATTAAATCATTGTGGAGAGTGCGATTTTGCATGTGTATTTCTCAGTTCATGGCTGCTTAGTTCTAGGCAGATGCTCTATTTTTAACTCGTGAGCTCATGGTCAGTAAGTGGAATGCACGATTGTGCTTGTTTGTACGCAGCTGGGACATTTGTTTGCACAAGGATTAGAACAGCTGGGACGCATGGTAGCGCATCATAAGATTGGCATGCGTGTTTGCACTAGGTAGCAGCGCAGATGAGGTTGTTTGCGCATGGAGAAGGAGAAGCTTGAACGATTGCTCTTCAAGCTACGCTATTGAGGATGGTTAGCACATGGAATTCTCCATTGGAGACGAGTGATTGCACAAGGGATGTCATAGCATGATGAAAGCATCTGAGGTGCTGTTGGTGAATGGAGATGCACGATAGCACATGTCCATGCGCTGTTGGGGATGGTTAGCGCAAGAAAAGAATAGCTGGGAGCGCGATAGCACAAGGAGTGCACGGATGGAGTGTTGTATGCTCAAGGAAGGAGGCGCGATTGCGCTTAAAAGAAGCGCAGATGATGAGTGGTTGGCGCTTGCTGTTGCGCAGATGAGCAGCGCGATTGAGCTTGGTTTAACGCGGTTTAGAATCGTTGTATGCGCCTGGGTGCTGCGCGGATGAGACGTGCGATTGCGCTTGATTCTTGCACTAATGAGATGAGCGATTGCACTTGATGAGGCGCAGTTGGTGTTTCAAGGACCCGAAGAGGCTACGCGGACGCGGAACCAATCTTACGCGGGCACGTATAAGCTGCTGCCAGAAGATCAAAAATCCTGAAATTTTTTTTTTAAAACAAATGCAAATTTAGGCCTCCAAAATTCCCAATAATGATTTCAAAAATCATAAATAACTAATGAACATAAATAAAAATTGAAGCATAAATTGAATAAAATAAAAAATAAAATAAAGCAAAAATTTTGGCTTGCCTCCCAAAAGCGCTTGGTTTATAGTCGTCAGCCCGACTTTC